>NW_016164688.1:8398-30425 GCF_001687245.7 Rhagoletis zephyria | reverse complement strand
ATAAGAGAAAAAACCCATAGATTGTATTAATGAAGTGCTCCCTATTCGCGCTCATAGGGCCAATAAGCGATAATCGCTCGGGGCAACTAATTTTTAAGAAAAACAAATTGAACTTGTAAATTAATAATAAGCAAATGAATTGAAAAAAAAAATAAAAAAAAAATAAAAAATGTAATTTAAAAATAAAATTTCACTTAAATGAAAATTTTTTAACTAACGAAAAAAAATATAAATTTTTAATTAAAATTGATTTAAGTAAAAATTTTTTTTGAACTTAACAAAATTTTTTTTAGAATGGGCAATACCGACTCAAAATTAGAAAAGCCCAACGCTAACGTAATAAATGAAGTAGAAGTAACAGAAGAAAAAATTAATATAGAAACAATAGAAATATGTATAGTCATAATTACGATTGTAAGCGTTATAAACTTAGCACTACATGTATACGCTATGCACAATAAAAAATTAAAAAAGAAATATCTAAGTATGGCAAACCAACTAGATAAGGTATAAATAAGAAAGAAAACTCCTCTTAATATTAATAAAAAAAAAATTTTGAAAGAATAAGAACCAGAAACTAGATTCACTTGATAATTTTATGTCCATGGATAAATGGGAAACAATAATAAAATCCATAGAAACTAATGCAGTAATAATAAAAAAATCTTATAAATGCATTACACAAAACCGTAGCATAGGGCAAGACACAATCAGAAAACATTTAGGCATTATAATAAGTTCAATAGAAGATGTTAGAAAGACAGTAGCAATAAATAAAAACAGATTTACACAAACACATTAGAACCAAGCATTAAAAATATTTTGGGACTTCAGGGATTTATTAGTTAAAGCCCTTAACCGTCATAATATTCAGCAAGAAGTTCCACACACTATTGAAGAACCAATACAAATTGATATCAATATCCTTATAACACCTAATATACAACAACTTTTGATAGAAGATAATATTACTGAAGAGGAAGGACTGGAAGAAATCAACATAGCACAGACAAATATAGAATTTATAAATACTGCCACCAGGTTGATTCCTGAATTCGATGGAAAGCCAGAAAATCTAAGATCATTCTTAGATGCACTTTCTTTAGTAGACACACTAAAAGGCAACCACGAATCAGTAGCCGTTAGTTTAATAAAAACTAAACTAAAAGGCAATAGCAGAAACCTCTTAGACAGTGAGACGACAATTCAGTCTATCATAGCAAAACTAACAGCATGTGTAAAAGGCGAAACCATTGAAGTAATATCGGCAAAAATTTTTAACATTAGACAAAGTGGTAAATCCGCTAATACTTACTGCAATGAGATAGAAACACTGACCAAATCCTTAGAAAGCGCATACATCGCTGACGGCATACCCTGTAGTCAAGCCACCAAATACTCAACCCAAGTAGCAGTAAAAGCAATGACCAAAAATTGCACCATAGATAGAGTAAAACTCATCATGGAGGCAGGTCAATTCAACTCCATGAACGAAGCAATAGGAAAGTTTGTCGGAAGTTGCACCGAAGCAACTGGACAACACAACACTATCCTACACTTCGGAAGATCAAATAAACCCTACCATGGAAACAGAGGAAATGGTAGAGAAAGCTACAGAGGTGGTAACAGAGGAAACTACAGAGGAGGAAATCGACAAAACAACAGAAGATACAATAACAATAATGGTAATAGAGATAACAACTCCAACTATCGTGGAAACCGTAACCGAAACAATTATAACCGACAAGAAAATGGTCGAACTAATAATGTTAGAATAGCTAACAATAACCAAGAACATTCGGAAAACTCTCACAGTCCCCTAAGATCAAGTCAATAGAAAGAAAAGTGTATAATCTTAATCTTAACTTGAGCATTTTTATAAAAGTCCAATTAAATGACACTAACAATACAATAATATTATTAATAGACACAGGAGCAGATATTTCACTAATAAAAACTGCACACTTTAAACAAGATCAAATAAACACACAAATCATTACATCATTAAGTGGAATAGGACAAGGTAAAATAAAATCAATAGGAACTACACACTTCGATCTGAAGTACAAAAATTTCTTAGTTCCGCACACCTTTCACGTTGTGCACGATGATTTCCCAATACCTTGTGATGGAATCATCGGTATGGATTTTATCAGAAAATACAATTGTATTCTAGATTTCAACGAAGATTTTGATTACTTTGTACTACGTCCACCTAACTTTCACCAACACATAGAAATACCAATAGCAAATACATGCAATGAATACTTAACCTTGCCAGCAAGATCAGAAGTAATACGCCAAATAAAAATTAAAAGTACAAGTCAAGATATACTTGTACCAAAACAGGAAATTCATCCAGGTGTATTTATAGCTAGCACTCTTGTAAGAGCAAATAAAGCATTCATTCGCATTCTAAATACAAATTTTCACACAGCAAAATTTGAGGAATCAAAAATCATAACCGAACAAATTAATGATTATGAAATTGTCACAAATAACCAAGTTAATAATAACAGTAGAAAAACAGAAATCTTAACCATATTAAATAAACAATTTCCAAGTCAATTTAAAAATACCTTAACAAACCTTTGTTCAAAATTCACTGATATTTTTGGTTTAGAAACTGAACCGATAACAACTAATAATTTCTATAGCCAAAAATTGCAAGTTAAAGATAATACACCCGTATATATTAAGAACTATAGAGTACCGCATACTCACAAAGATGAGATTGACAATCAAGTGAAAAAATTGATAGACGATGGAATAGTCGAACCATCACACTCCGAGTACAACAGTCCAATCTTACTAGTACCAAAGAAGCCACTACCAGGCTCTAAAGAAAAAAGATGGAGACTAGTAATAGATTACAGACAACTGAATAAAAAACTCGTCGCAGACAAGTTTCCACTGCCAAGAATAGACGACATCCTAGATCAACTTGGCAGAGCAAAATATTTCTCTTGCTTAGATTTAATGTCTGGATTCCACCAAATAGAACTGGAAGATAAATCTAGAAATCTTACGTCATTTTCAACGTACAATGGATCATATAGATTCACTAGACTTCCATATGGACTAAAAATAGCACCTAACTCATTCCAAAGAATGATGACATTTGCTTTCAGTGGTTTAAAACCAGATCAAGCTTTCTTATATATGGACGATTTAGTCGTATTAGGATGCTCTGAGAAGCACATGCTTTCAAATTTAACTAATGTCTTTGAATTATGTAGAAAACACAATCTCAAACTACACCCCGAAAAATGTTCATTTTTTAAAACGGAAGTAACATATCTAGGACATAAGTGTACTGATAAAGGGATACTACCAGACGATAGTAAATATTCAGTAATCAAGAATTATCCACAACCTACTGACGCAGATGGCGCACGAAGATTCGTAGCCTTTTGCAATTACTATCGAAGGTTTATCAAAAACTTTTCGCACCATTCTAGACACATTACGAGACTAACAAAAAAAAATGTACAGTTCGAATGGACTGAAGATTGTGAAAAAGCATTTAATTATTTGAAGAAAGCATTAATAAGCCCAACATTACTGCAATACCCTGACTTCGGGAAAGAGTTTTGTATAACTACAGACGCAAGCAAGTATGCTTGTGGGGCAGTTTTAACTCAAGAGCACGAAGGAAAACACCTACCAGTTGCATATGCATCCAAATCCTTCACAAAAGGAGAAAGCAATAAATCCACCATTGAACAAGAATTAACAGCAATTCACTGGGCTATTACACACTTTAGGCCATACATATACGGTAAACAATTTCTTGTCCGTACGGATCACAGACCACTAACATACTTATTTTCAATGAGAAATCCTAGTTCTAAATTGACTAGAATGAGACTTGATCTAGAGGAATATGAATTCACAGTTGAATATCTTAGGGGCAAAGATAATTATATCGCGGATGCTTTATCGCGAATAACAATAGACAATCTAAAAGAAATGACTGAGTCAGTAGCTAAAGTACTCAGAATAACAACACGTTCAATGACACATAAAAAAGACACAGCATGCACAGGTAGTAAATTAAATAAGCATCATCAAATATATAATAAGCCCAATATATACGTTCCTTTAAATAACACTGACGTCAGGAAATATTGTAAATTAAAGATTACCCCTGAAAGATGTTACATCAAAAGAGGTAAATCGATAATTGCGTATATATATATCAATGATTTATTTACTAATGAGAAATTTGACTTAGGTCAATTTTTCTCAAGGCTCGATGAAGTGGCCGGTAAATACAAAATTGATAGACTACAATTGGCACCAAACGAGAAGATTTTCGAATTTATCTCGATTATTGATTTTAAAAATAAGGGCAATGAAATATTAAATCAAGTAAAAGTAGCGCTACTGAACAAGGTGATCCAAATTGATGACAATGCTAAAATTAAAAATATCTTAAAAAGATATCATGATGACCCAATTGAAGGAGGTCACTGCGGAATTTATAGAACCACCGAAAAAATAAAAAAATACTACTATTGGAAAAACATGACTAAAGATATTAAAAAATACGTAAAGTCATGCCATAAGTGTCAAACTACAAAAACATTAAAACACCTGAAAAATCCAATGACTATTACAAAGACACCGGTACAAGCTTTCGATACGGTATTCGTTGATACCATCGGTCCATTTCCAAAATCGATTAACGGAAATGAATATGCAATCACTATAATATGTGACTTGACAAAGTACCTAGTAACAATACCTATACAAGACAAATACGCAAAAACAATCGCAAAAGCTATATTTGAACATTTTATTCTCGTTTATGGTCCAATGAAGACGTTCATTTCGGACATGGGAACAGGATACAAAAATGCGATACTTACGGAATTATGTGAATTGCTCAAAATAGAAAAAATAACTTCTACAGCACATCATCACCAAACCCTCGGTACTATAGAAAGGAGTCACAGAACATTCAATGAATATGTTCGCTCCTACATATCAATAGATAAAACCGACTGGGATGAATGGCTTAAATATTTCACATACTGTTTCAACACGACACCATCAACAGTACATAACTACTGCCCATATGAATTAATATTTGCTAAAATACCTAATAGTTTCGAACAATTTAGAGAGATAGATAGAATTACCCCATTATATAATGTAGATGATTACGCTAAGGAAGCTAAATTTAGATTAGAAGTAGCTAGTGTAAGGGCCCAACACTTAATAAATAAACAAAAAGAAAAACAAAAATTAGCTTATGATAGAAATACTATACCCTATAATTTTAAAATAGGAGATTTAGTTTTATTAAAAAATGAATCAGGACATAAGTTAGAACCTCAGTATAAAGGTCCATTTACCATAAGAGATATACTTTTAAGAGGAAATGTACAAATAATAGACAATAAAACCAATAAAACCCAAATAGTTCATAAGAATAGACTTAAAAAGTACAATAATTAAAGAAATAATAATAAAAGGAAAAACAAGAAAACAAAAAGAAACTGATAAAAGTCAAAAACAATATTGTAAAAGAATGTCCATAAAACTACAGTCATATGAACATTCTTATTAAAAAGGGAGGTGTAGTGTGTAGTATGCAGTGTGACTTTTAAAGAACAAACAAGTCGAAGCAAACTAACCCAAATCATTTCACAATTCCACTCGCACAAATAAATATCAAATATCATTATCAAAAGACCTTGATGGCATTCTTTGTCACTTCAGTTCATTACCACTTAAACCATTTCACTTTCAATGCCAAGACCACCCACTGCCTAATTGCTGACAAAGCAGTCTTTGTCATCAACGGCATGGTCACCGCTCCCCCGAACTCTTATTATTTTTGTTGAGAACCCGGCAGCCGATGAGCATACCCCAGCATAACCCGGAGTTCGTCACAACGTCTTAATGTGAACAACCCCGTAGTTTTCAAAAAACTGTTGCACCTCCTTCGAAATGAATTGCTTCCCGTTATCACTATGTACGAATTGAGGGACCGCGAAAGCTGGAAAAATCTCTGTGCTAAAGAAGCTAATTACATTTGCCGACGTCGCGTTTTGCATCGCCTTCAAAAATACGTATTTGGAAAAATGGTCTAGCACTATGAACAAAAACTGGTTTCTTCGCTTTGATCCTGGATATGGTCCTAAGAATGGCCTCTCGGATACGAAGGCATTGCCCATAGGTGGTCTGGACACTTGATTGGTGGCTTTCACGGCTTTGCAGGTTTCGCAACGGTGTGAACGGTGTGAAAGGCGTATGTTCTTTGCCATTTGCTGCCAAAAATATTTCTGCCGAACACGCTCTAAAGTCTTCTGCCAACCTTTATGGTAACTAGCCTTAGAATCGTGTGAGCATTTGATTGCGAGCTCTGTCAGCCCTTCCGGTAACCAGAAACGCCAGAGCGAATCCTCTTCCTCTTCCACAACTCTTCGAAACATCACTCTTTTGTAAACTCTATTGTCGACTATGCGTAGATCGGGAAGCTCTTCGTCATTGTTTTCAATTGTTTCACGAAGCTCCGAGTACTCTACGCCGTCGAATTCCGGTGATACCAAGTCAATTTCTAGAGGTGGGGTAGAAGAAAGTTCGGCATAACATTCAAAGAACCTTTGCGATGCTCTATCCTAAAGTTGTATCTTTGCAATAGAAGCGACCATCTTGCCAGCCTGCTGCCCAATATTTTTGTGTCATTAGCCTCTTGAGACTTGAATGGTCAATAATTATTCGAAAAGGCAACCCTTCAATATATGGTCTTGTACAACAGAGGAAATATATGACTATGAAATACAGTTTCCAACATATCAAGTTGTAAGATGTGATTCGTACAGTAGACATACAGGAGGGGTAATCATAATATTGCGTAACGCACTAGATTTTAAAATAATACTAAACAAATCTATCGATAAAAATGTTTGGTGTGTAGTTATCCAACTGAAAAATCTCGAAACCAAATGGAAAATCGGGGTGGTCTATCACTCACCGAGTTCAAGTGATGCTGATTTTCTAGAATATATGGAGACCATTTTGTCGGAAATATGCGATAACATGGTAAATACCATTATTATCGGAGATTTTAATATAAACCTGAATATAATGTCGACATATAGTAAGAAACTGAATGAGATATTCGCCCATCAGGCAATGAAACAGTTAATTAACTTTAATACTAGGGTTACTGAATATTCCGAAACACTGATCGACTTATTGTACTCGAACGCAAAGGAAGTGTCATGTGAAAAAGCGGAGGAACATAGGATATCGGATCATGAAACTATAATGTTCAAATGCGATATAAAAAAACAAAGCCCTATCAGTAAACTGTCTGAAATAACTTCGTGGGATGGGTACAGCCCAGACAACCTTATAAATCTTTTGCGACAATGCACCTTCGCTGACCTGAATAGTCTTAGTCCTGATGGTATGCTCGAACATATTAATAACTGTTTGATTTCGAGTATGAAAAAACTAACTTCTCGTGTACAAAAGCGGGTCAAAATCCAAAATAAATGGTATGACAGACAATTGACTGAAACTAATAAAGAAAAATTTAGGTTACACCAAAGGGCAGTGATCACTGGTGATTGGGTAGAATACAATGAAATAAAGAAAGCGTATAAAAAAATGATTAGAATTAAAAAAATACAATATATGGAATACAAGGTGGAAATTAATAGAGGTGACAGTCGTTTAATGTGGAAACATTTAAAGAATATTGTCAATAATGCGGATCACAAAGAAAACATCAAAGAGGTTCGAATCAACGGTAAAATATATAGCAATAGTACTGAAATCGCCGACAAGTTAAACAATTTCTTTATTGATAGTATCATCGATATTAATAGGAATTTAGAAAACATTAATTATGATCCGATTCAACAGGAAAATGATCGAGGGACCTTTAAATTTTGTGAGATTAGTACAGATGATATTATCCATATAGCAAAGAAGTTCAAGATAAAAATTGGTGGAAATAATTTATTATCCGAGGGTGTAATCAAAGACTCCGTTGAATACGTGGGTCACTTTTACGCCCTATTAGTATATAAGAGCCTTTAGTTGGGTATAGTTCCGACAGAATGGAAAACTTCGACCATTGTCCCTATAAAAAACGTCAAAAACACCATAAAATCGGAGGAGCTCAGGCCAATAAACCCTTCCCAACTTAGAAAAAATACTGGAAACGGTTGTAAAAAATCAACTATTAAACTATATTGAGTCAAATAAAATACTCATTAAGGAGCAGTCAGGTTTTAGGGCTAATCACTCATGCGAAACAGCTCTAAACTTGATCTTATCACAATGGAAGGAGGACCTGAACTCCAAGAAAACTATCTTGGCGGTGTTTGTGGACCTTAAGAGAGCCTTCGAGACAATCGACAGGGAAATAATGCTAAAAAACTCGAATATAATGGTATAGATAACATCGAACTTACATGGTTCCGTAGTTTTTTTCTGATAGGAAGCAACAAACGGTGATTGGCACAGCTCTATCCACAAAGGTAGCAGTAGATATTGGTTTACCACAAGGGTCGGTGTTACCTCCAATACTCTTTAATATTTATATCAACGACATAAAATCAGCATTGAAGTATTGTAAGGTAAAATTGTTCGCCGACGATACCCTCTTAACCCTCAGTGACTGTAATCTACCCAATGCAATGATTAAAATGCAAGAAGACCTTCATTGTTTGTATAAATGGTTGTGCGTAAGCAGACTGCAATTAAATGTGAACAAGACAAAGTTTATGGTCATATCTAGAGCAGCTAACGTTAGCTCCGATAATTACAGTTTAAAAATTAAAGATGAAGTAATTGAGAAAGTGAGAATCATTAAATATCTAGGTATATATATCGATGATAAGTTAAAATTTGAGGAAAATATTGACTACACAGTAGCAAAAATTGGTCAAAAAATTGGTCTCATGAAAAGATCATGTAAGTACTTAGGAAGGAGGTATAAGACGTTGGTCTACAGATCTATAGTTGAACCACATTTCATATACTGTCCAACTATCTTTTTTATAGCAAGCGACACACAAATAGATAAGCTTCAAAAAATGCAAAATAGGGCTATGCGATTTATCTTGAACAAGCGGTACGACACACCCATACAGGAAATGATCGCAGAATTAAACTGGCTGAGCGTGAAACAGCAAATTTTCTATCACGCTATGAAATTCGTGTTTAACATAAAACAAGGTAGACTCCCAGATTATCTAAGTGATATCCTACGATATAATAGTGAAACCCATACGTATTTACTCAGGGGAAATAATAGATTCAGGCTGCCGCTGTAAAACGGAAATAGATAAGAAGAATATCTTTTATAAGGGATTAAAATGTTATAATGAACTTCCAGCTCAAATACAAAATTGCGAAAACGTTGGTAGCTTCAAAAGGCTGCTACTTGATCACGGTAGAACATTGGATATCAGATAGAAAGGTCCGGCATGGAAACTAGTCCTTTCCATCCGTAGTGGCTGGATGACTCTGGATTTAGTCCATTCAGATCACCCATAACGTATGAAATAAGAAGGTCGGCATGGAAACTAGTCCTTTCCGTCCGATCAAATGGCGCGACTCTGGATTTCGTCCATTCAGATCGCCTGCCGGTAGAGAAGTTTATAAGAAGCGGCTTGGAAACTAGTCCTTTCCAACCGCTCAGTTGTGCCGGCTCTGGAAATTACACTCTTAGACCGCATATCGTACGTGATATATTTACGGTACTGCTTGGAATCCCCTCCATTCCAACAGCATCGAGAATATGCTATCTTAGTTAAATATACATACTATTATATAGCTTAGAAGGAAAAATGTAACAGGTTAACGTATTTAAGCATTAAATTTAACTTTACTTTTATTGTATATTGCAATACATAATTTAAATGTATATACGTGAATGTATATAGGTCAAAAGACTGTAATAAATAAATAAATAAATAAATAAATAAATGGTTGACGCTAACTATTGCGGCGAGGCATTCCAGCTCGGTGACCATATAATTCCGCTGAGCATTATTAAGCTTCTTTGATGCGAAAGCTATGAGATGTTCTGCCCCTTCCTCATCGAGCTAGAGTAACACGCCTCATACCATATTTTGGATGCATCACATTGCATCACGAATTATTTACTAAACTCGGGTTGTGCCAGGACAGGCGCTGAACAGAGTGCAACTTTAAGCTTTCCAAATGCTTCAACTGCCTCAGTAGTTAATTTAAATGGACCAGGTGACTTTCGAAAGCAATCTGTCATTGGACCCGCCAAATCTGCAAAATTGGTAATAAACGACCTGTACCAATTTGCCATTTCTATAAACCTGCGAACCTGACGAGGGGACTTCGGAATCGGAAAATCCTTTATAGCTTCTATCTTGCCTGGGTCTACTTTCAAACAACCATTCCCTATCAAGTACCCGAGATACCGAATTTCCTTCTGGCAGAACTTGCTCTTCTTCACGTTGATTGTAAGTCCCGTTTCCCGTAAGCATTTCGCCACTTCCTTCAGCAATTTCAAATGATCTTCGAAGTTTGAGCTGCACACCATCAGGTCATCCAGGTAGACAAAGACGTTATCCCGAAATCGTGGAGGGGTAGCCTTATCCATCAGCTTTACTTTAAAGTGGTACAATGGCTTCCCTGGAACCGCGAATGCCGTCTTTTCCTTAGACGATTCCGTTAATTTGACTTGAAAGAAAGCATCCTTCAAATAAATACCACTTATAAAGTATGTATCCTTTAACCTGCTCAACAGCCCATTAATATGGATACGAGTCCTTCTTTGTGACCGCGTTCACCTTTCTGGAATCAATACACAACCTGACCTTGCCTGGTTTCCGGACTAGTACCACTGGACTACACCACGGAGAATTCGATTCCTCAATCACTCTCATCTTGAGTAGCCTTTCAATTTCACTGTAGGCTTCCGCCTGTCTCGGTGGTGAAAGAGGAAAGTGCTTACTTTTAATTGGCACTGCATCACCCGTGTCTATATGGTGAGTCACTAAACTGGTTTGACCTAGTCCTAGCTTTTCGATCGAGGGAAACTCCTGAACAAATTCTTGCAAAGCTATCTTCTGATCTGGTGTGAGCGGACGGAAGTTTGGCTCATCTTCATTTGGAAAGTCTATACAGAAATCAATTCCCAGGTATGCCTCTTTGATTAATGACGGTACAGGATAAAATCGAATAGTCCTCGTAATATTTTTAAAAGCGACCGGTAAAGATATCGAACCGAGTATTTTCTGCTGATTTCCACCTGCCGTGTAAACAAACGCGCGCAAAGGATTATATTTTAAATTGTTTCTTTTTAGGAAATCTTCACATCCGTTTCCAAGAATGGAAACGTTTGCTCCGGAATCCAACAAACCAACAACGAAACTATCGTATATTTTAATCTTCGCTAGCGGTATCTCATCTGGTGTTATCAGAATTTTAGTGCTTTACAAAAGTTTACGCATATTTACTCGGCTAGAATATTTTTTCCTACACTGTAGAATGTTTTCAGAAACTACAAGTTTTGGTTGCTCTTCGAAAATATCCGCCCTTATCCGTTCATAATCCTATTCTTTTTTCTCTAAAATAACTGGGAACTGAGTCTGGCATGTGACATCCCTACGCGAAGCTCTAAGAATTCGAACCTGCAGCGGATTGGCTGTAGAAGAAAACATACACTCGGGATCAGAACTATCTGGGAAAGTTATGATAACCCTAGGCGAAACTCTCGAGGGACTGGTACTACTCTCCAAACTACTGACATCTCCATGCAAACGAACGGTTCTGGCTGGATTTGGCTTACTTTTTGGTTTAGTACAGGATGCTGCTGCTCCTGTACTCCCTGCTTCGGGGGCTAGGGTGCCGAACGAGAATCCCCGATTGCCTTCTCGCTCGAGTTCCGGTTTCCTGTCTTCGATGATCTATGAGGCATCTTGGAGTGACCACCCCTTTCGGTCCACACTTGAAGCAGACCACGTTCCGAATCGCTTCCTTGCAATGTATGAATTTCCCATCTTGTCACGGTTCCAGCACTGTATTCCTGAATAATCCGGTTTCCTAGTCCTCTGGAAATTTAGTGCTTCCACTTGCGGATCAACTTCTCCATCCATTCCTCCTGTCCATACACCCGGTGTGATAGCCATGGTTTCGTTGACATGCCGTCCTGAATAGTTCGGTACCAAGCTACTGGTTTCCTTCAGAATCTGTTCGTCTTTCAATTTCAAGCTTCTGTTAACGTTCCTCTTCAATATGTCCATCAGAAGGTTCTTCCACATCGGCTCCCTTAGTCCCCGCGTTCAAGACTAATATATCCGTATGAAACGTATCATACGATTCGTTGGCCTTTTGATGACGCATTGAGATCTCCGTCATGATCTCATGGTCACTCTTTAAGGTGCCCAATTCCCGCCTGATAGAATAACACAAAAAGGGATAAGTCGCATCTGGATTTTGCTTAGTGAACAACCAATACAATTCCTCAGCTCGCCCTGACAAAAAAAGATGGAAGCTTGCCATCAACTGCTCATCTGTACATTGTGTGCGCTCACGCAACGTGTTTAGATTAAAGAGAAAATCTGAAACGCTACCGGTGCCGTCATAGGATACCTTCCAATCCTGGGGATTAATGACAATATTGGTGGTAAAATTTGGTCGGTTATTCAAAGTGGCTGGAGTAGGATTGCGTCCGATAGAAGCAAAGCCCCTAGGGTCATTGGGTGCAGTTTGAGATGCAGTTACCACTGCACTTAATACGTTCATATTTTCCCGCATTGTTCTCATTTCAGCTCTCATTTCTTCTTGCGAAGTACGTAAGAGCTGATGAAGCACCCCTACCCACGAATCTCCGTCTACTCCTATCTTCTGCAATACCTTCACCAAAACCTGTATTCCCTGGCAAAGACCTATCATTTTCTTGTCTTATCGAAAGCATGGTCATAGAGGTAGCGGAAACATTCTGGACCGAAGTCCCGGGTGGTGAGGTGTCAAGTAAATTCGAACTTTGACGGCTATCAACTTTAAGTCCGAGGAAAAAAAATCAAAAAAATATATAAAATTGAAAAATAAATCGAGGTTAAGCCAAGTGCCGCGGTTACCGAACCCGATCGCGATAAAAAAAAATGAAAAAAATACCAAACTTTTATTCAGTATGCGTACCGAAAAAATATCAATATATAGATAGTTAGTAGTTATAAAAGCGTATAAGTTTGTTAGTTAAATATACGTGGTCATATACATGTAATGCAAAATTTCAGGCTATGTTATTTATAAATGGTAATATGTAAAGCCAATGGGAATGCTGAACCCCCTAACCCTGGGAAAGCACAAGTCTACGAAAAAATGTTAGATACAACACAACAAAAAGGAATGTTAGCATTATTTGGCCCAGCCCACCCAACCGCAATGAAAAGCCGGCATAGTGGAATGCCCCTCCAGGCTTGAAGGGTGAACTGGGCTTCGCTTCATTCAATTACTGATCTTTCGGTCTCAGTACACCCCACCGCAATACAGCAAAGGGCAGTCATCGCTTACCCCCCCTGAGACATGTGGGGTGACTCAGACCCCGATAATCAGTTCCAGGCTAGAGTCCCAGCTCACTCCATCGCTATACGTAGGCGCTCTGGAGCGCCTGCGCAGACCAATTGGACAGAAAAAAACATAAAAAAATATTCGACAAAAGATAAACTACAAAAAAACATCTATTTAAACTAAACCCCACTTAGCGGACAAATTTTTTCCCAATTCCCATGCCGACATATCGGACCACTGAACAAAGTTGGAGAAAAAAAAAAGTCAAGCTACAAAAAAAACTAAGTGTGTTTAGCACTGCCTCACCGGGTGAATACAAAACTCCGGAGGACGTGACGTGAAGTCTCGGAGAAGCCTTCGGTTGCTGACCAAGAGGACCGATCCGAACCAGCACACTCAGCTCCACTCATCCCGCAGCAACGCAGCAAGGGGCAGCAAACACATGACCCCCTGGGACTTGCCTGATGGTGAAGCCTCATGTGCCAGTCAGGACCAGTCAACCTGACCAGACCTCATGCTACCCCGTTGGTCGCCATCTGTTATGGTACGCATACTGTGGGAGCAGCAGTGAATGCAGTCGGCATGACACAATAGGTTCTTGCATTCACTCCTGCTCCCAGCACCATAGCAGAGAAAAAGTCATGCCTGTCAAACATCTTCGCTTCCGGCATGGCCGGAAGTATCGGACGGACACATAAAAAAAATTCAAAATTCAAAAAAACCCAGTTAGAAACAGTTATTGTTATTATTATAAGTTATTTGTATTAAGTTCGTTGTTATAAGTGGCCATTCCTTTGTTATTTCTAAGCGTTTATTTATTTAAAATTATTTTAGATGAATTTTCGTTATTTTTTTTTATCTTAGGTGAGTTATAGTAGGTTCTTTTAGTTATATAACTTCCGTTTTATTTTATCTAAGTCAGCATAGGTATTTAGTTCCGGTTTTTTGTTTGGGGGTTCTATTTAGATTAGTTCAATTTATTTTTATTTCATTTGGCTTACTCAACCTTGTAATAATTTAGTAGAATTGTGCCCATATACGTATATATATATATATTTTTTTTTTCCAAAGTACTAGTTTGCATGTACATGGGTTTCTTTAGGAATCACTTTGTGCCCCTTCTTATAACTAGTTATGGGCTATTTATCAGGTAGGTATATACCCATGGATGGATGCATGTATATGTATGTGTATAGGTGACACTCATAAAATCACCCACATTTTTATCTACATGTGTATGGATTACCTAGGTTGATGCATATACATACATACATACACTCATATACATACATACCCACACTGCGAGGAGGAGAGAGAGATCAGAAAAGTCAGTGCAACAGCACCAACAGGTTGGAAGGTCAACTCTCTAGACGAAGAGGCGCTAGTAGCGTTGATGTCTGGAATTTCGTTACCCCACGGAGCTAGTAACATAACGAACTACCTCATGGACAAAATCACTCAAGCGTGCGACGCTTCGATGAAGAAAAAATAGCGGACTTGCGACTGCAATGCAACAGAGCGAGAAGAATCTACCAGCGTGCGAGAAGGTCTGAAAGCTTTACCGACGAACATGCTATATACAGAGATAAACGCAAGGAGCTTAAAAAAGCCATTAAGCTCAGCAAGCACACTAGCTTGTGTGAAAGCATCCAAAATGACCCCTGGGACTTAGCATATAAATTTGTGACGAAAAGGCTGAAGGCGTCGGTTCGACCACAGATATTATGCCCAAATAAGCTGGAGACGATAATAAAGGCGTTATTCCCAATGCAATCAAGTTTTGCGAGGGAAATTTTTCCTGCTACGATGTTCGAGTTCCCCATGGTGAGCACGAAAGAAGTACTTCTTACGGCCAAGCGATTTAAAGATAAAAAATCACCGGGGTATTTCCTGATGCATGGAAGCGCCAGCGGCTAGTTTTATTGCCGAAAACTGGGAAGCCACCAGAAGATACCTAAGCATATCGTCCTATATGCATGTTGGATACGACGGGCAAGTTGTTCTAACGCATAATCAGCGATAGATTGTTAGAAGCAATCGAGGAAAAGGGAGGCCTCTCAGAGACACAGTTCGGCTTCAGAAAGGGGCGGTCAACAGTAGATGCAGCCAGTTTAGTAAAGCAGTTGGCGGGAGATGCAATCAGTGGCGAAAGGTGGAAGGGAGGAGCAAAGAAGTACTGCTTGCTTGTCACCCTTGATGTAAAAAAGGCGTTCAACACCGCAAGTTGGAAACACATTAACGCCGCTCTACGCAGATTCGAGGTACCCGCATACCTTCGCAAGATTGTGGACATCTACTTAGCAAGTAGAGTGCTACTGTACAATACGGAGAACGGTGTGAAAGAACATAAAGTCTCGGCTGGAGTACCACAGGGTTCGGTTCGGAATATCATGTACGGTGGTGTACTAAGACTATCCTTGCCAGAACGAGTAAAAATTGTTGGATTTGCTGACGACATAGCGCTATTGGTGGTAGCGAAGCATCTAGAAGAAATAATTATCGCAGAAAATAGTTCAATCGTTCAGATCCAAGCATGGCTGGCCGAAACAGGACTCGAATTTGCGCACCAAAAAACCGAGACAATTCTAATAAGCAGTAGAAAAGTCAGAGAAGTGGCGACTATAAAGGTTGGTCAACAAGAAATTACGTCAAATGCGGCCTTAAAATACCTAGGCATAATGTTTGATGCGAGGCTTATCTTCAAGGCGCACATTGATTACGCTGTCGAGAAAGCCGAAAAGGTGGCAGGGGCACTAACAAGGGTTATGCTGAACGTAGGAGGCCCGAAACAATAGCGTAGATAGCTATGCGCAAGCGTCGTGCGCAGTGTACTGCTCTACGGTGCACAAATCTGGTATGAAGCGTTCAGCAAGACGTCATATGTGCGAGAAGCAAAGTCTTTGAACAGATTTTGCGCTATCGAAGTATGCAGTGCATTCCGAACTACGTCCGAAGAAGCAGCACTAGTGGTGGCAGGACTCTGCCCCATTGACGTTTTAGTGGAAGTGACAGGCCCCAGACCTATAAACCAAATAAGACGCGAAGAGGTGACACAGAGGTGCTTGCAGCAATGGTAAACGAGGTGGTACCGCGCAGCCAGCGGTCGTTGGACGCACCGCCTCATACCCTCGATATCAAGGTGGGTAAGTAGGGAACATGGGGAAGTGGACTTCCATTTGACCCAAATATTGACAGGGCATGGGTGCTTTAAATCATATTTATACCGATTTAAGCACGAAGACGATCCCTTCTGCACCTTCTGTGCAAAGGATATTATTGAAGACGCTGAACACTGCTTTTTCGTCTGTCCGAGGTTTGCAATCGAAAGGGATGACTCGAGCAGGAAGGTGGGGAGGCCACTTACGGTTCATAACCTTGTGGATACTATGCTTGAGTCAGAAGATAACTGGTCCGTTGTTTGCAATTTGGCAAGCACAATTTCATCTAAATTGCGTCGAGCGGAACAACTCCGCAGAATTTCATAGATTGGCAATAGGCCGCTCCCCCTCCGCGAAGTAATACCTTACGGTAGTTCCACGGTGGGAGGGAAACGGAGCAGGGGTGGGTTTTTAGTGCGGTGAGCCGAAAGGCCAGTCCTACACTTTTCGGCTTTCAATGCTTTGTGCCACCTCTACAAAAAAAATACCCACACTGAGAATAGCCTTTTAAATTTTTTTGTTTTTACAAACAGGTTTAGATATGTAGTTCTAACTGGTTTTCTAATTATATTCAAATCTGTTCTTGTTCTTTCTAATCTATATTTGTTAAATTGTTATAGTGCGCCGCCTACCGTCTTGAGCGCGGACTGAGTGGTTCCTTCCTGTGAATCCATCGGGTCCATCTCGATGGGTAGAACCGAGATCTTTGACAGAGGTCTTTTAATAAGACTGGTTTGCGTCCTTATAGTAACCACGCGAACTACTCCGTCTTCTACTGCGTGAGCAATGGTTATACGACCAAGAATCCAGCATTTGGGTGGCAACCGTTCGTCTCGTACTAAAACGAGTTGGCGGCAGACGATATTTGGTTGTTGCGTGCGCCAATTATTTCCATTACCAGCGATGCCAAAAGTTTTGGTCCATCTCCTTCAGCAACTTCCATCGCTTCAATAAGCCAACCGCTTCGCTAAGATGTACTGTTCTGGGAGTGACGTCAATGCTCTTCCGATCAGAAAATGGCCCGCTGTAAGCGCTGGTAAGTCCTGAGGGTCATCGGACAGTGCAAAAATCGGTCGCGAGTTCAAACACGCTTCCACCTGTCTCAACACGGTATAAAATTCTTCAAATGTTAAGGTCGTAGTATGAATTATTCGCCGAAGGTAGTGTTTCATACTCTTGACGCCTGCCTCCCAGATACCACCAAAATTTGGAGCACCGGGGGTTATGAAGTTCCATGTAAGGCCGATTGTAGAGCCGTAACTAGTGGCAGCTCGTAGCTGAGCTTTGAACGCACGTATCTCTTCTTGAATTAGAGCGTTGGCTCCAATGAATATTGTCCCATGGTCACTGTATAAATCAGAGCCAAGTCCACGTACCGATACGTATCGTGTCAGCGCTGCAAGAAACGCTTCCGTTGTCATATCGCTGACGAGCTCGAGATGTACTGCTCTTGTGGCCAAGCACACAAAGAGCGCAACTTTGTAGCTACGGTGGCCTCGACCTTTAGTTGTTCTTATGTTGAAGCGGCCCGCAAAATCCACGCCGCTGTGCATGAACGGCGGTGACGCATTGCAGCGGGCAGGGGAAAGATCTCCCATTATTTGTGTCTGAGGCGAACATTTGTAGCGGAAGCACATTACACAGTTGCTGATTATTCGCTTAACAGCTTGCCGTCCGTCGATAATCCAAAACCGCTGACGAACGTACTGGAGTGTGGCTTGGGTGCCACCATGAAGGGTGCGCTGATGAGCTTGTCTAATGACCAACATGGTGAGATGATTATCCTTTGGTAGGATGACAGGGTGTCGCTCTGAGAATGGAATATTTGCGTTCCTTAAACGACCGCCGACGCACAACATCCCATTTTTGTCTTACATGGGATTTCGCTTCAACAGTTTGCTCCTCTTGTTGACTGCTTTAGTTTCATTGAGAGCTGCGATGTCGCTCTTGAACTTGATAGCTTGTACGCGCTTGATCCAAAATTTCATGGCAGCCTCGCGCTCGTTCCACAAAGACATCATGCCAGTCTCATGGGCCATACCTCGCGAGGCCCGTATAAATCGGAAACACCAAGCAATGATTACTAAAAGTCTTTCAAGCGTCGAACTGACGGAATGATGCGTGCCTTTAGCAAAGGCTGCGGCCAACTGGCTTCTGGTTGACTAAGCCAGGAGGGCCAATGCCACCATAGGCGATGATCTACAAGCTGCGCCATGGTCAGTCCTCGTGAGGCACAATCAGCAGGATTGTCGGCCGTGTTAACACAACGCCAGTCGCTTACAGTAGTCGCCTCTTGTATGTGGCTAACACGATTCGACACAAACTCTTTTAGCGTTCCTGGATCGGATCGTATCCACAATATTCTACTGTAACTTTCTTTAATGGTGCCACGCGTGTCTTCGGCATCAATAGGTGAATGTGGACGGATGATTGAGCGACAAACTTTAAGTACACTACAGCGGCGTATGCGTGCGTAGATGCATCTGCAAAGGTATGAAGCTCATAGGATTAATTTTGCTGGGACGTACTACGTGCTACGTACTTCTGGAACTGTCTTAAGCTCGTTGCGAATAGATATCCACTTCGTCTGCAAGTCTTCCGGCAGGTTGTCATTCCTATCTAGGCCTGTTAACCACAATTTTTGAATAAATATTTTTCCACGAATAATTACAGGCGCCAGGAACCCAAGTGGGTCGAATAGCTTAGCCACGTCAGACAGCAGTTGGCGCTTTGTAAATGTGGTTACCGTGTAATGAAGCTTTAGTGCGTAGGTCAAGCCCAGATGAGTCTTAAGGTGTTGCATTTTCCCTCTAGCTGAAACTCCCGTGAAGATTTAGTTTCAAGATCAACAGGATCAATGGTTTCCAGCACAGCGCTTGAGTTGGAATTCCACTTTCGCAGGGCGAATCCACCTGCGCGGCCTTGCAGTTCTCGACGTCGTCTGCAAGCATCCTCGACAATGTCTGCCCCCGTTAGAACATCATCCACGTAGAACTCATCAAGCAAAATCTGAGCAGCGTCAGGAAAGTTACAGCGTTCGTCAGCAGATAGAGTGTGCAATACTTTAATGGCCAGGTATGGCGCGCAATTGGTACCATAAGTCCAATCTGAAATGTGTTGGCTCTCGATGCGAGTTAGGTCGCCAAACAATACGCTGCAAATCAGTATCTCTCTCGTCCACCAAGATCTGATGGTACATCTTGGCGATATCTCCAGTGAGCGCAATTCGGTATCGACGCCAATTTAGTACAACAGCAGTCAGGTCGTTCTGTGACTTAGGACCAGAGTATAAGCAATCATTAAGAGACTTACCACTGTTGCATCGTCTTGAGGCGTTGAAGACGACCCTTGTTGTCCTGCTGGATGTTTTCCATACGCCGTGGTGGAAGAGATAACAGATGGGCGTTGAACATTCTTCTTCTGCAGTGATGCTCACCATATGTTGCAATGATGCGTACTCGTTGATAAATTCTTCGTACATATCCCGCATGACCGGATCTCGAGATAAACGTCGACGAAGATGATCGAGGAGAACAATCGCATCATGGTGTGTAGAGGCTAATTGCGTTAGGTCAGATCCGGTTTGACTGGTAGCCGCACAATATAACGACCGTCTGCAGCCCGGCGCGTAGTGCGGTTGAAGTAATTCTGGACGAATCGATCATCTTGCGTTAGTGCGAGCTTTGAATGCAGCTCTTCCAACTCCCAGAAGCTGCGAAGTGTTCGGTCGAGATCGAGTTGAGTGTGATAGCAGTCGATCACATCCCTTGTCGTCACGAGAGATTGATTAGCAGAACTTCCGAAAATCACCAAACCCAACCGTGTACCTTGGCCAATCAAAAGACTAGTTTTGCTACGCTTTATTCCGCTTAACAGAAGAGCAGCATAATCGCCAGCATTTAAGATGATATCACTCGGTTGAGGTACATTCCAGGTGGGATCAGCAAGGTCTAACCTACTAAAGTGTTGAACATCGTTCAGTGCAATAGCTCCGTCGGGGTGCGGTTTCCAACTCGAGGCAACACTAGAGCGATGCATGCCAGCTCGAAGTCGTATTTCAATGAACGTAGATTAAACGTTACTAACCCCTTTGCCGTAGCCACTCTATCACCGTTAGCACCATTAATATGTACCTTTACATTAGACTTCACCAAGTGTAACAAGTTGACTGCGGATTTGCTGATGAACGGTGCTTCTGCCCCGCTGTCCAGTAAAGCTCGTAAAACGATCTTGTGTCCGAACTCTGACTTAACCTCAATAAGGGCTGTGCCGATCAGTACCGGTGGCAGCATATTAGGGCGTTGCCTTGTTCTGACTGCGTTATGAGAGGATCCAGCCTGTTTGCTCGTACTAGTCGCGTTGAAAGCAAAGTAGTCGTGCAGCATTGTGAGGTGCTTAGCTTGACACGTCTTTAACGGCGCTCGGAAGAAAAAGCTGATTGCTGGTGGCCGATGTGCAAACAGTTTAGGCACAGCTTAGCTTGTAGTGCGTAGTCATACCGTTCGTGCGGCGATTTATTGCGAAAAGCTTCGCAAAATATGATAATATGCTTTCCGGAGCAGTTGGGACAACGCCAAGATGTGGTATGAAACAGAAACAGCAGAGGTGGTGCCTAACTTCTTTGGAGTATGCTCCTTTACGATGGGCTTCGGCTCGGTGTAGCTCTGGACTATTTCCAGGGATTGTATTCTACTGGTAAGAACCTCCTGCAGCTCCTGAAAAGTTGGAATATCGTCGTTCAACTTTAGGGAGAGCTCCCATGCTTTGCGAGTGGTGGCATCCAAATTCTGAGTATTAGTGAACACCAGCCAATCATCCCAATGCTCGATTGGCCGACCCAAATGCTGCAGCGCACGTATGGACGACGTCACGCAATCAAGTAATGACCTCAGCGCAGAGGCAGATTCTTTCGGAGCACAAGGAAGTTTGCTAATCGCTTCTACATGAGCGTTGATTATTATCCGTTTGTTCTCGTATTTGGATTGAAGTAGCTCCCACGGAACCTGGAAGTTAGCATCTGTTGTAATGACGTTATCAAGCGCATTTTTTGCCTCTCCAGTAAGGCTATCCTTTAAGTATTGCAAGCGCTGTGTGTTTGTTAGGGATGCGTTAGACGTAACAATGGAGATGAAGAAATCTTTAAACGGAAACCAGTGTAGGAAGTTACAATCGAATGGTGGAATTCGAATTCGTGGTAGTGATTGATTTACCGCCTGTGTTGGTACAAAGGACTGCGACATCGATGTATCAGTGGGCGAATTCGTGCTGTCCAATAGATCGTGTAGTTCACCCATGGTCTCGGCATAGACGCACTCCACTGCCTCGAAGTCAATAGATGTCGC
>NW_016164688.1:0-8373 GCF_001687245.7 Rhagoletis zephyria | reverse complement strand
AAATCTTTAAACGGAAACCAGTGTAGGAAGTTACCATCGAATGGTGGAATTCGAATTCGTGGTAGTGATTGATTTACCGCCTGTGTTGGTACAAAGGACTGCGACATCGATGTATCAGTGGGCGAATTCGTGCTGTCCAATAGATCGTGTAGTTCACCCATGGTCTCGGCATAGACGCACTCCACTGCCTCGAAGTCAATAGATGTCGCAATTCCAGCTGCCTACATTTCTTCAGGAGTGNACATTTCTTCAGGAGTGCACACACTAACAACCTGGTCATGAATACACACGAATTTTGCCCAGTATTGCCCCAGAAGCTCCTTTCTCGCTTGCGAAAAGCCCTTTGTTTGCATTGCTTTTGCGGTTTTGCGGGTATTTATTGCGAAATTTAAAATTGCCGTCTTGCTTGACTGCAGCTGCTTATCCTCCATGTTTAACACCAACGTAGTGCGTTGTACGTTGTACGTGTTGTTTTCTGCGAACGCTGCTACAAATTAATTTCAGCAGCACGATGTAAAAAGTGAGGTTATGTTGTAGGAGTCCCACCACACGTACGTGCGGAGCAGATTCCGAAACTCGTTTTTTATGCGCAAACGCTGCCAATAACTTTTGCAGCCGTGGATTTCCCGCAAGAGTTGCCAAAATGTTAAGAGTTTGTCGGTTTTCGAAAAATGAACACTAAGCCGAAGACTATATCTGATTTAGATTTATTGAAAGAATTCTCGCTAGTACAAAGTAAACAATATGTCTATAGCTAGGTTAGCTGCGATAGTATATGTTTCTTAAGTCAGATGAAACCAGGGAGGGTAAAACCAACCGAGCAGGGTCGGATTTTCTCGGACTTCGAACAATATTTAAATCTGTTCTTGAAAAAGAAATTTTCCCTTCCTTAGCCTTTTTTTTGGTTCTAATTCTGAATTAATTGACTTTATATATATAATTTTTTCCAATATAATATATATAATTTTTTACATGGCCCGAAGGACTCACCGCTTGTTACAGCAGGCATGCGTGTGGCACTGCTGTTGTTGTTGTTGCAGGTTCTATTGGTCGCTGCTGTGGTGTTTGTTGCAGTCGAGCGGGTGCTCACCCCCGGTTGATGACGGTCGTTGGTGTTTCGGGATGCTGCTGGTCTTGTTGCTGTTTTTTGCGGTACGTGGATGCAGCATTGTCGCGGTTAAGGCCGCGCTCTGGCGGTGCTGCTTTTGCTGTAGTTGTTGGGGCCGCTACTCCGGCACGTGGATACCGCGCGGTGGCGGTTGTTGCAGTCGCCCGGGTGATCACCCCGGATGATGACGGTTGTTGGTGCTGCGGGGTACTTCTGGTCTTGTTGCTGTTTTTGCGGTCCGTGGATACCGCGTTGTCGCGGTTAAGGCCGCGCTCTGGCGGTGCTGCTTTTGCTGTAGTTTTTGGGGCCGCTATACCGCGTGGTAGCGGTTAAGGCCGCGCTCGGGCGGCGCTGCTGCTGTTGTTCTTGGTGCCGGTACTCCGGCACATGGATACCGCGCGGTGGCGGTTAAAGCTGCGCTCGGGCGCGCTGCTGCTTTGGCGCGTGGTGGTACGGTTAGGATCACGCTCTTGTTGTTATTGCAGCGTGGAGCTCCCAGTGCGTTATACAACAGCGCAACAGATATGCCTGGAGCGCAGGCGTGCTGGGGCAGTAGGAAGTTGTATAGAGAACTTGCAGCAGTGGTGATTGACACTTGGGACTAGTCGCGCTGAGTTGCCCTAGTTCTAAGGTGTGGAAGCGCCTCTAGGTCCGTGTGGTGGAGGCTGCCAATTTGCGCGGAATGATATGCCGCTACTACGGTTGTAGATGTTATTTGCCTCGTATGTCCCTGCTCCGAGGTGTCGCTGTCGACTTGATGGGCGTTAGATAGGTTTTTATTGTTGCTTTTCCTTTGGATGCGTTCTTAACGCAAGGAATTCTGCTTCCAGGCGTGGTTTCTCCGTTCAGGCACACGAATGCGCTGCTGGGTTACTAGCGTTCTGCCCTTTCCGCAAAATTCGTTGCGTCGCAGATTTTCTGCGCTACTTATTTTAATCAGTTTTATAACGATTCCACGCGCTTTTCTTTTCTTTAATTTTATGCTTTTTTTGGTTAGCAAAAAGCAAAAGTTGATCTGTTTGCCATTTCAACACCTATCATTATGTACTTGATGTCAAATAGCATATTTCCTAAATTTAAATTTTTTTTGCGATTAAGGACCGGTTGTTCAATGTCTGATTAGCAAAAATCGGAGGTAGAAGCTCCGCTTAGATACAACGGCTGCTTTATCGATCATGATTATGCATGATGTCGAAATCGTCGATAATGATGTTTAACCGGCAAGTAGTGATAACCAGATGTTGAACAACCAGCCCGAAGTCCGGCAAAAATACGTTTCGAAGCCATCTTAAAAATGCAATATCAAGATATAAAAGCCGCACAAATATCGCCCTGATATAACTGATAGAACGCATATCTAGCAATGAAATGATAGTTGGTCAGCAATAACTGTATCCTGTGAAGACGGCCAGTGAAGAAGCAGAGCTATTGAAGGGCTGCTCATGGTCATAGTAAACCCGGACAGCCTGCAACATGATTTTTTTTGACATTCCTCCTTGCACTGCGCCATGTTCCAGTTGGAAGAGTAACGGAACTAGTCCAAATGACGCAGTGCCCGTTATTCTTCAAAAGGGAATATTTCCGCATTGCAAGGTTATAAAAACCTGCTGGCAACCCCACAGTCGGCCATTGGCGATACTGTTTCGATAGAATAAATTCGGAACGTCTGAGCAGTGGAACACTAAGAAAAGAAAAGTGATTCAAATGCGCGGGCAAATTAAATAAAACTATTAAAATAACCAAAAAAAGCATAAAATTAAAGACAAAGAAAAGCGCGCGGAATCGTTATAAAACTGATTAAAATAAGTAGCGCAGAAAATCTGCGACGCAACGAATTTTGCGGAAAGGGCAGAACGCTAGTAACTCAGCAACGCATTCGTGTGCCTTAACGGAGAAATCACGCCTGGAAGCAGAATACCTTGCGTTAAGAACGCATCCAAAGGAAAAGCAACAATAAAAACCTATCTACCGTCCATCAAATCGACAGCGACACCTCGGAGCAGGGACATATGAGGCAAATAACATCTACAACCGTAGTAGCGGCATAGCATGCCGCGCAAATTGGCAGCCTCCACCACACGGACCTAGAGGCGCTTCCACACCTTAGAACTAGGGCAACTCAGCGCGGCTAGTCCCAAGTGTCAATCACCACTGCTGCAAGTTCTCTATACAACTTCCTACTGCCCCAGCACGCCTGCGCTCCAGGCACATCTGTTGCGCTGTTGCATAACGCACTGGGAGCGCCACGCAGCAATAACAACAAGAGCGTGATCATAACCGTACCACCACGCGACAAAAGCAGCAGCGCGCCCGAGCGCAGCTTTAACCGCCACCGCGCGGTATCCATGTGCCGGAGTACCGGCACCAAGAACAACAGCAGCAGCGCCGCCCGAGCGCGGCCTTAACCGCCACCACGCGGTATAGCGGCCCCAACAACTACAGCAAAAGCAGCACCGCCAGAGCGCGGCCTTAACCGCGACAACTCGGTATCCACGCACCGCAAAAAACAGCAACAAGACCAGCAGTACCCCGCAGCACCAACGACCGTCATCATCCGGGGTGAGCACCCGGGCGACTGCAACAACCGCCACCGCGCTGTATCCACGTGCCGGAGGAGCGGCCCCAACAACTACAGCAAAAGCAGCACCGCCAGAGCGCGGCCTTAACCGCGACAACTCGGTATCCACGCACCGCAAAAAACAGCAACAAGACCAGCAGTACCCCGCAGCACCAACGACCGTCATCATCCGGGGTGAGCACCCGGGCGACTGCAACAACCGCCACCGCGCTGTATCCACGTGCCGGAGGAGCGGCCCCAACAACTACAGCAAAAGCAGCACCGCCAGAGCGCGGCCTTAACCGCGACAACTCGGTATCCACGCACCGCAAAAAACAGCAACAAGACCAGCAGCACCCCGAAACACCAACGACCGTCGACAACAACAGCAGTGCCACACGCACGCCTGCTGCAACAAGCGGTGAGTCCTTCGTGCCATGTAATAATTGGAAAAAAATTATGTATATAAAATCAATTAATTCAGAATTAGAACTAAAAAAAAGGCTAAGGAAGGGAAAATTTCTTTTTCAAGAACAGATTTAAATATTGTTCGAAGTCTGAGAACATGCGACACTGCTCGGTTGGTTTTACCATCCCTGGTTTTATCTGACGTAAGAAACATATACTGTCGCAGCTAACCTAGCTATAGACATATTGTTTTCTTTGTACTAGCGAGAATTCTTTCAATAAATCTAAATCAGATATAGTCTTCGGCTTAGCGTTTATTTTTCGAAAACCGACAAACTCTTAACATTTTGGCAACCCTTGCGGGGAATCCACGGCATGGATACTCCGCTGCAAAAGTTATTGGCAGCGTTTGCGCATAAAAAACGAGTTTCGGAATCTGCTCCGCACGTACGTGTGGTGGGACTCCTACAACATAACCTCACTTTTTACATCGTGCTGCTGAAATTAATTTGTAGCAGCGTTCGCAGAAAACAACACGTACAACGTACAACGCACTACGTTGGTGTTAAACATGGAGGATAAGCAGCTGCAGTCAAGCAAGACGGCAATTTTAAATTTCGCAATAAACACCCGCAAAACCGCAAGAGCAATGCAAACAAAGGGCAAGCGAGAAAGGAGCTTCTGGGGCAATACTGGCCAAAATTCGTGTGCATTCATGACTATGTTGTTAGTGAGTGCACTCCTGAAGAAATGTAGGCAGCTGGAATTGCGACATCTATTGACTTCGAGGCAGTGGAGTGCGTCTATGCCGAGACCATGGGTGAACTACACGATCTATTGGACAGCACGAATTCGCCCACTGATACATCGATGTCGCAGTCCTTTGTACCAACACAGGCGGTAAATCAATCACTACCACGAATTCGAATTCCACCATTCGATTGTAACTTCCTACACTGGTTTCCGTTTAAAGATTTCTTCATCTCCATTGTTACGTCTAACGCATCCCTAACAAACACACAGCGCTTGCAATACTTAAAGGATAGCCTTACTGGAGAGGCAAAAAATGCGCTTGATAACGTCACCACAACAGATGCTAACTTCCAGGTTCCGTGGGAGCTACTTCAATCCACATACGAGAACAAACGGATAATAATCAACGCTCATGTAGAAGCGATTAGCAGACTTCCTTGTGCTCCGAAAGAATCTGCCTCTGCGCTGAGGTCATTACTTGATTGCGTGACGTCGTCCATCCCTGCGCTGCAGCATTTGGGCCGGCCAATCGAGCATTCGGATGATTGGATGGTGTTCACTAACACTCAGAAATTGGATGCCACCACTCGCAAAGCATGGGAGCTCTCCCTAAAGCTGAACGACGATATTCCAACTTTTAAGGAGCTGCAGGAGGTTCTTACCAGTAGAATACAATCCCTGGAAATAGTCCAAAGCTACACCGAGCCGAAGCCCTTCGTAAAGGAGCATACTCCAAAGAAGTTAGGCACCACCTCTGCTGTTTCTGGGTATCATACCACATCTGGGCGCTGTCCCAACTGCTCCGGAAAGCATATTATCATGTTTTGCGAAGCTTTTCGCAATAAATCGCCGCACGACCGGTATGACTACGCACTACAAGCTAAGCTGTGCCTAAACTGTTTGCACATCGGCCACCAGCAATCAGCTTGTTCTTCCGAGCGCCGTTGCAAGACGTGTCAAGCTAAGCACCTCACAATGCTGCACGATTACTTTGCTTTCTACGCGACTAGTACGAGCAAACAGGCTGGATCCTCTCATAACGCAGTCACAACAAGGCAAGGCCCTAAATGCTGCCGCCGGTACTGATCGGCAAGGCCCTGATTGAGGTTAAGTCAGAGTCCGGACACAAGGTCGTTTTACGAGCTTTACTGGACAGCGGGCAGAAGCAACGTTCATCAGAAAATCCGCAGTCAACTTGTTACACTTGGTGAAGGCTAATGTAAAGGTACCTATTAATGGTGCTAACGGTGATAGAGTGGCTACGGCAAAGGGGTTAGTGACGTTTAATCTACGTTCATTGAAATCCGACTTCGAGCTTGCATGCATCGCTCTAGTGTTGACTCGAGTTGGAAACCGCACCCCGACGGAGCTATTGCACCGAACGATGTTCAACACTTTAGTGAGTAAGACCTTGCTGATCCCACCTGGAATGTACCTCAACCGATTGATATCATCTTAAATGCTGGCGATTATGCTGCTCTTCTGTTAAGCGGAATAAAGCGTAGCAAAACTAGTCTTTTGATTGGCCAAAGTACACGGTTGGGTTGGGTGATTTTCGGCAGTTCTGCTAATCAATCTCTCGTGACGACAAGGGATGTGATCGACTGCTATCACACTCAACTCGATCTCGACCGAACACTTCGCAGCTTCTCGTCAGAGTTTTATCTAGCTCATGCGGCTAGGTAAAATTTGACAGTTTGTAAATATTATCTACGCATATTATTGTTGGCGGTAACAAAGAGTGAAAATCAAAATGGAAGCTGGTAAAAGCCACAGAAAATGTACATTACTTGCGATTTATAAAATAGATGTAAATTTTGATAATTTCAGCAACACACAAAAATAAAGCTTTCGCCCGAGCGTGTTTGGTTTGTTGCACAGGCCGTATGTCAAAATATGGATATATGGTTGCCGCCCGAAAGTTTTAGTACAAAGGAAAACATAGCTGTCAAACTACCAAGTCATTGCAATAGATGCCAAAATACAAGCCCTGATATATATTGCTCTCTATATTCTAACATTTGTGTCAAGATATAAACTCCATCCTGTGAAGGCGGGTAGTTACAGACAGCTGCCACAAACTATCACCAGCCTCCGCGGGAAAGCGTTTATTAACCGAAAAAAGTAGGCAAACAATCATGCAGGAACTAGTGACAATCAGCGACAACTGTCCGCAAGGTACACAGCTATCGAAAAATGGCAGACCTTCCATGCAGTTTTGGTGTTGCCGTACGCTCTAGAAAAATTATTAGGTGGTGAAATTTATGGCACGCTACCGGGNATCATGCAGGAACTAGTGACAATCAGCGACAACTGTCCGCAAGGTACACAGCTATCGAAAAATGGCAGACCTTCCATGCAGTTTTGGTGTTGCCGTACGCTCTAGAAAAATTATTAGGTGGTGAAATTTATGGCACGCTACCGGGTGCGCTATACGCCGAAGAATATAGTATTTATATTTTGTGCGGCGAACCGTAACCCATAACAAGACAATAGTTAGTTTTGTACAAGGTATTTACCATCTGCTCTCGCTGTCCAAAATAGAATGACCACAACATATTCCTTAATACTGTCTAACCGGCTGAATTATCTGCTGACGCTGCGCTTACCACAGATTCAATTATGCTAACGCATTTTCGATTACTTTTGCATGCGAGTTCAATTACCCGCACTGGTTATGCGCGTGTTTGGGGAAGTGCGGCGTCAGCACATTCACACAGGTATGTGTTAGTAGCCCCCGTATTAACTAACATATAACATGTGATCGATAAAGCAGTCGTTGTATTTAACCAGAGCTTCTACCTCCGATTAGTGCTAATCAGACATTGAGCAACCGGCCCTTAGTGTTTTCGGTGACATTTCTTACATCCTTTGTTTACAGTTTTGTACGAAAAAACAAAACTAAAATCTCTGTCGGGTTGGCTTTCCATTCATTACATCGGTTTTTAGGTGTTTTCACAAAACAGTCACAAATTTTGTCATGAAACTTGGCGGGGATGTTAAGAATCGTATATATTTATTTTATTTATCACTCTTTTCTTTTTATTAGTAATAGTATTTAACTTATTTCTTGGTAAATTCTTTGCAGTTTCACTAGCAAGGCTCCATATAAAAAGAGCATTTAATACTTATATTTTCACAAAATGTGCGATCTTTGCATTGTTCACGTGTATTTTATATACATTAAATGTATCTTATTTTATTTTTCAACAATACAAAACGTGTTTAATATTATATTATAATTTGACTACTTTTCTTCAACTAAGTAAACAAGCAAACAAATCAAAATGGCTGTAATGTTGAAAGGAAGGGTGCTACCAGATGTTCGAAAATTAAATAGGTACAATAAAATGAAGGGATATTCAACAACCTACTTCTGTTTCATAATGATCTCGATAGCATTAGGGAATAAATGAATGTGTGCGGCTCTTTAATAAAAATCGATACTTCGATAAATAATGAAAAGTTTTAATAAAAATCTGGTGATTTTATATAAGTAAAATTTTTTATAAAAACCAAAACTTCGATAAATAATAGTTTTTTTTTT
>NW_016164687.1:0-30432 GCF_001687245.7 Rhagoletis zephyria | reverse complement strand
TCTAAAAAAACGGTATACGGGGCCGTAATCTACGTCCGAATCTTAAGTATATGTATTACATGTATTTCGATGATTTTTTGTGTCATTTAAGTGAGTCTGTGTAATTTTTCACTTAAATTGCTTTCGTGGAATTGCCGATTCAAATATATATATTTTTTCAAAAATAAATTATGATTAAATAAGCGCATCAAAAGGGAGTTACAATCAGAGTGCTATGTAGTTAAAGTGCTTTTACGCACTTTTCATGCAACAAAAAGCGTATTGTAATGTATCTTAGAACAAAAGATGTACATATCGGATATTTACGAAAAGACGCCCATAATAAAAATAAAATTTTTATAAAAAATTTATGCCAAAATCTAGCGTCGTTGCCGTGCAGGAAGATAATATGCTACGAGTGATTCTGGATTTTGGTAGCAAATTGAATACTTTGGACAAATCTCCTGAAAAATTCAACAATGTAAATAGTGGTATATTTATGAAAAATTTAAGTAACGGCACTGCTGTTAAAATGTAGTTTTTTCAAAACCCAATGTGACATTGAAACTTTGGCATGCAGTCTAAATTTAATATCATTACCATTCGCTACTAACAATTGTACTACATACCAGCGGAATTATTGTGGCTGAGCTGTTATACTGCTGGAGCGCTTATTGAAATTTCAAATGCAACAATAGCAACATAAATGACAATATATGTAGAAAGATGTTGAAAGAACTTAATATGGTTATGCAACTCGGCACTATATATGCACATACNCCCCCCCCCTCCATTTCATTTTTCACCTGTCAGTGCTGTGCATTGAACCATTTCGAATGAGTTTTCTCTGCTTCTGTCTTTTAATGCCATTACTCAAAATTTTGTTGTTAGTATTTGGAGAGATTTATAGCGCTCGGTGGCTTGATTGCCTTTTGTTGCTGCATTTTAGAGTTACGTTTGCGAGTTATGAGTTTGCGCGCTTTATATAACTATCTGCATATATGTATGTATATGTCGGCACATACATATGTATGTAGTGTATATGCACTGCACTTCCATTCGAATGTTCATGCTGCCCAGTCACTGCACCATGTTGCATGCATCATGAAGAAAACGAAAGTTTCAGTTGACAGTTAATAATAATTTATTTGCACATAGCTTTCCTTTGACACACATTCGCTGTAAAATTTGTCATGTCTGGCTGTGAACGTAGTGGTGGCACACATCCCCCGTGCTTTGCATGCGATGGACGCACATTTAATTACGCCTTCTCGCGCTGCCATATCCTGAACGCGGACATTTCAGCGGAATTTGGGCCACTGCTAACAAAGCGCTGCCAGGTTGGCTGTTTTTTTTCTGGATTCAATTTTACGTTTCTCGATAAACCTGAACTTCAGAAATAGATAGGTTTCGAGAGAAAATTTCAATAATATTTACTTATGTATGTATGTATGTATGTATATTAAGCTCATTTCTCCAAAGACCTGAAAAAATACTTTCAATTTTGTTTTCAAGTCTTTGCCTTTGAAATCTTTCTACGTGATACTTAATCCAGTCAACAATAATGGGGCGTAGTCGTAGTCAAAATAAAATCGACAATGAAGTTAGTTGCAGCTTTTCAGAGTGTTTTCCTTCAGTTATATAGAAGGTCCTAGATCATCCGTCCACCCCTATTAAAATGGAGGGAAATGGTTTTTGTTCGATAATGCAAACATATGATCTAACAAATCGCGGTTGCTCTATCTTTTGGTCGTATTAGTGACTTCTGGTTTCACTAATTTAAGAAGTCCAGGACGACCTGGAAGGTCGAAGGCAATTTAAAGTTTGAAAAAAGCACTTCCGAGAAAATAGTTTCTAATAAAAGTTACGTATTTTTTTTTGTCAAAATCTGAGTCTGTACTAAAAACATGCATGCCTAATTAAAAAAAAAAATAACTTTCCGTCAGTTTACTACAAAAGGAGAGAGCATCCGATTTGGTAAGGCTTATTTTTGCGTTATTCACTAAAAACCATTTCCCTCCATATTATAGGGGGTGGACCGGTGATCTAGGACATCCTGTATAGTAAAAATTCTATATCCAAAGAACAATAGAAGCCGAACTCGCAGTTGTTACTTAACATTTACTAATTAATTTTCTGAAAAATTATTCGCCGAAAAATTTCACTAGGGGTATTCCCAGATAAAATCCTTACACAAAGAACGTAAAGTTCAATGAAAATCAAAAAAACTGTGCAACTGTGTGTTGAAATGTGCAAACACATTTTTATGCTTTCTTTTATTTTTGTTCATATACATATACATATACAGCAGGGTTGTTGCGAATATTATTCCGAAATAAGAGTCCTTTCCGGATAATAAACAAATCGCCTATCCAAATTAAATAAATTTGGTATCAATGTAAGAGACTGAAATAGTTTTTAAACAGAAATATCGAACGACCTCTATTTATATTTCTTTTAATTTAATACTAAAGAAATCCATATACCTGACAAAAGGTTTGTTCTATGGTAATTAATTAATATTTTTTATTGAAATATTTTTCAATATGTGGCTTTCCTCGTTTAGAGATTTCAGTTTTAAAGCTATTTAAGTCCTTTTTCATTGGATACCAAACTTCTTTAAATTGGATAAGTGGTTTTGTTTGTTATCCGGAAAGGGCTTTTATTTCGGAATAACATTCGCAACAACCCTAATATACAGTGGGCGATGAAAATACAGCCGCACGGGATTTTGACAAGTGTTAACATATTATTTTTGTTGTTATTTAATTTTGGTTACACTATTATAAAAATATATAGTTAATTCTTTAACAAAACCCGCTTCAATCCAAGTTTCAAACTTGGTACATTATTTAAAGGAAACCAGCAAATATTTCGTAAAAATTTCGAGCTTTTTAATTTGATTTGCTAGAAACTTTCTGGGTTTGCAGAATGGGTTCTAATAGAATGAAGTGCATTTTGATTATTTAGAATTTCATAAAAAATAAATTGTGTGCATTCGTTATATCTAAAATCTAAAAAATCAACTGTAATTTTCACCAAGTTGGAACTTGTGCTTTATTCTACTAGAAGTTAAGGCCCTACAAAACTGAATCTTTCCAAGAAATCTAATTTGAATAATTTTTTTTTTAAATATAACACTAAGTTTACAACTTGGATTTACACGAGTTTTGTTAAAGAATGAAAATATCCAAAATTAAACAACAAAAAAATAATGAGTTAAAACTTGTCAAAATGAGGTGCGGCTAAAATAATTTCGATGACTGTAGCTTTAGCCCTTTTCGAGGGTCATGGTTCAAAACTCACTATGCCAATCATCGCTATCATCAGAATCTGAGTTATACATGATGCCCACAAGTGACTCCACTGCTGGCCCTGCTGCTCCTTTTACAATTGTAGCACAGTGTTACAGTAAATACAATTTTAGTTAAGTATACGAAATTACAAACATTTCTCAACTGTATCGATTACCAGTATCTCACCAGAACAAAATATGTATGTACACATTTTTACGATGTAAATTATGCATATGTAATTTCAAAACTTTAAGTTCTCGCGTTTTTAATTTTTTGAGTTATGACATTCTAATATCCGATACATCCGCACCATATAGCAGAAAAATAAATTTAAATTTTTTTCGTCAACATCAACATTTTTTTTTAGAATTTATTTTTTACATTGTACTATCCAACTTAAGCTCGTCCCATGACTGTAAATATGCACTTTTATCAAACTTTATTTTTGATTCCGGTTCTTCGGATATTTTGCTATCAATATGCTAAATTAATTTTTGAGAATACACTAGTCCATTTTACTATTTTTGCCACTGTGGTCCCACTGTGCGGGGTACTCTTTTTGAATCGATTAATACCGTAACGCCAAATTCAACGAAACAAAGGCCTTTTATTTTAAGTGAGCCTAAGTACTTCGAATGCTACAAAATAAATCGTAATGTTTAAATGAGAACTTAAATTTCCTGGTACTTTTCTGATAGAGGGTATGCCCCATACATACATATTTATATATTGAAAGCTAAAAAAAAATTTATGGTGTGTGTATTTATTCGAGAATTATGTTTTTTTGGAGTAAATGACTTTTTTCAAACTAAGTTTGACGTTTTTCCATATTCAACGCCTGGCAACACTGTGCTGCTACCACATGCTGGCTATATTCATTCATGCATTCCCATACATACTCACTCAAAAGACGACGTTGGAGTGGCGTATGAATTTTTTTAATTGTCGCGCGTGGCATGCGGTGTGGGTGGGTTCTCTGGCTCTGGAATGCAATACAATAACTTATTTGTGACGCTGCGCCTGGATCCGGCAACAATTTTTGCATTTTGCATGCCCTCGTATCCGCTTCCGTATACAAATTATTCTACCCATGTTTTGTTTGTGTTCCACTGTAGTAGTAGTAGATTTTTCATTTTTTCATTTTTGTATTTGCCTAGACATTGGCTTGGCGTGCATACTTCTATGCAAGTGTACTTAAAATGAGTATAATGCTGCCGCTAACATGCCTCCTTTGGCTGCCTCCTTTGGCTGCCGTTGCTTCGCCACTCTACTCATTGTTTGTGTTGCGCTGACTTAATATTGTTGTAGTCGCTAGCGTTCTTAAAAACGTGAAAATGCAAAGAAGCAAAACAACAGTCGCAGGCGGCATTGTTTTGCTTGGGAATTTCGCTTAATGAACGTATGTATACTCACTCGTACATGCGCCGCTACTAGCTGATCGCACGATGCATCTCTACTCCCAGGCCTACCTACCTAGAGGTGGTGCGCGACAGCACTGCTGGTAATGAGTGTACTAACAACAATTTTCAATGCGATTCTGAAATCTACAACATATTGTTGGTAGCGACTGCCTGGTAAGCTGCATACAACCTGGGCCTTCCATGCTAACTTGATGATGAGGTTATGCACGGGAAAAGCGGCTAGTTTGATATACTGCAGCCCATCGGGTCGTTAATATGTATTTGCCATGAAGCCAGTGGAACAGTGCTTAATTAAGCGTAATCATGGAATCGTACGCGAATCGCGTTTGTAGCGGTGATGCCTTCAGGTCGAGCGAAATTCGAGCATTCCACCAAAATGGCGCTAGCTACCTGTGGAATGAAGTTCGCTGCAGGCTGACACCACTCCTTCAACCGAATAGCAAACTCGTTCGACATTGGTGAAATTATGCTGCATACTTGCATGAGCGGCGCTGAGGTTTCACATTTCTTCTGTATCTACGCTAAACTCATTTTAAAATTATGTGTTACTATTCTGGAAAATCACAACAACCAACACTAATCAAGCGCTATTTCAAAATTCATCATGCGCGAGGCAGGTTGTGCCACTGTGCTGCTATTTTTGTTGTTGCCTCATATGTCACACTCACCATAATACTCGCATGTCAACTTTGCGGATTTAATTTTGCAAATTTGTCACGTAAGCGCATATTTGAATTCCATTATATTGCTGTCAGTGGACATTTCTTTGATGGCGCTATGTTTCATGATATGATTTCAGTTGAGTCTGTTGCTCGTTTGGCAGTAGATAATATCTACTTACATATAACCTAATTACATTTCCAGTATAAGTGTTGTGTGCACATTGCACAGCATTGATGACACGGCGCTGCTGCTTTGGTTGCAAAACATTTCGATACTTATCGTTTAAGATATTATAGGGGTATTCTCTGAGTCTTGCAAAGCTCTTGCATGGGGCACGGCTTGAACGGTTTGAAACGCTGCCCCATACGAAAACCGGTTTTTGCCATGCAATGTGTGCACCGTGCAATTGCTTTATTAATTTGCTTGTGTAGAATCAAGAAGCATTATGTACAGTGGTAGTAAAAATTTATCCAATAAACACTTGGCCATCTTGTCCGATTTCAAAAGTTTTCAATATGGCGCTTAAAGAGCCCAATCGCAATGTGTTCACCAAATCTGGTTGAGATCGGTCTTTTAAGATACACATATATGATATAAGTGGGCGGTGCCACCCCCATTTTCCTAAAATGAAATACCATTTTTTGTTAAAGAGCGAGTATAGAGTATACCCATTTTTAGTAAATAAATATTGGTGCTACTAAAAAATCTGAAATTCCGGTACATGTACACAAATAAATTCAAGATCGTATTTAAGAAATGTCGTCTAAATTCGACAATTTTTATGCAATTGTAATAAATGAATATTTTGAAATTGTAGAAATAATCGATGGTGAAATTTAAAAAAATTAAGAGAATTGCGAGTCTTTTTTTAATTTACCCGATAAAAAATCCCAACAAGCCTAGTGCGACAATAGATTTTTACATACCATTTTAAAGGCTATATATCCTCTTTTCAGATCATATTCAATCTTTGAAATCGATTCAAAAGTAGTGTTTCAAACAACAACATAAGTCACAACATAAGTCACTTAAGAGGATTATTAAATAACCAATTCTCTTTTTATTTTTCTCTCTTTGCAGGTGTGTACTCTTGTTTATGCAAATACATAAGAAAAGGAACTATTAAAGACATCGATTGCTGAGCAAACGAAAATGTACAAGATACATTTAAGTACAGAAATAATTTTAATCGAGTTTTTAAAGGTAAAATGCTCTTAATTTTAATATACTTATGTATGTAAGTAACTGCATATATGCTTACCAAACGAGATGGAGAGGAATATGCTTAGGTATGTGAGAAGACCAAGGCGAATTCACACAAGGTGATAGCGGTCGTACAAAAACAAAAAAAAAACTATGCCAGAAAATTATACTATTACACAAATTTTGAGAATCAGCAAAACTCGCATTGAAATCAGCGAGGTCGGTAATACCACTTTGTATGACTTCGGCTTGGAGAAAAACAAATTTACTTATGAATTCATTTTTTTTTAATACTTCGATTTGTTTTCAAGCGAATTCAAGAATTTTTGCAAGGTGAATTTTAAGATTTGTTTAAGTAACAATCTTCAATTCCGCATATATTTTTTCTGATTTCATTTTTTAAATTTTCATTGGCACACCTTCAAAGATAGTTACATATATATTAGGTTTTCCCGAAAGTAAGATTATCGACTTAAGTAACTAGTGCTTATGATAACAGATATTATTAGAAAAATGCATGATAGCCCCTTCGCATTGGAGAACATTTAAAACATGTAACTTCCATTTTTGATTAACTTCTTGGGATGAGGGTCAGCAGGACCCATAAATGGAGGAGGTTGATAATTTAAATGTTCACCAAAGGAGCCAGTTTCAAGGCGTTTATAACCTCACAACATATTTTCTTGACCTCATTAAAAGCTCTACATTGTACGGACCAGGGGTCCTTTCCGGATAATAAACAAACCTCTTACAAATTAAACATGTTTGGTATCAGATAAAAGAGGACTTAAATATTAAAAATATTTCAATAAAAAATGTTAATTAAATAAATAAATAAATAATTAATTACCATAGAACAAACCTTTTGTCAGGTATATGCATTTAATTAGTATCAAATTATAAGAAAATATAAATATAGGTCGTTCGTTGTTTCTGTTTAGAAGCTATTTCAGTCAAAAGGGGTAATCTATGATATTGAGCCCTACCACATGCTTACAATCACGGAATGAGCGAGCAGTTAAAACTTCCACTACTAGCGAGAGGTGTACCGTGCTCAGTCTCAAGAGCTCCCTGGACCGCCCCAGTCTACACGTGGCTAGAAGGACTTTACCACCTTGCATACCAAAGTCTTCGCCCAGCGCCTGCTGAGCTCAGCAAATGCTCATCCATTCAGGCCTAGACCACACCAGCTCAGGAGAACACCCAAACCAGCTCTGCCCAGCTACAGAGGGTTGACCTCATTGCAAGGCGTTAGCCTCCTGTATTGCGGCTGCCTCTGTGTGGAAAACGCTACAGTGATCCGGTCGTCTGAATTTCAGGTTGATGGAGAGTTCTTCGCAGAACACACCTCCCTTCTTATTTGGCTTCGATCCATGTGTAAATTAACAGGACACCGATTCCAAATCCGATTCCATTTCGTTCTAAATAGCTAGGATATGTGTGATGAAAGCTCCCAATCCAATTGATGACGACCCAAACTCGGCGAGCTGTGGTCTGTTCGAGTTGGTAGGAGTTATAAGCTTTTTCGAATAGTGGCGTTCGGTGGCTCTGCCTGCTGTATCTATGGACACAACATTTAGCATAGCCTTAAGCGCCTGGATAGGAGTGGTTCGAAGTGCCCCACTGATACCAATTAAGATTGCTCTTTGCACTCTTTCCAGCTGCTTGGCGATGAAGGCCTTGTCCAGGGCGTTCCACCAGACGAGTGCCATTTAAAATAAAATTGGTGGCTTAAATATAGTTTCACACAGCCAATGAACTACTTCCGGCTAAAGATCTCAGCGCTTGCCCTAAAATGAGACTAAATAAAGCTTCTCCGTTGCATGTAAGTACGTAAGTAATATACATATGTATACATATATATATCATACAAAATTTTCATTATAGAGCTTAATGTTTTTCAATTAGTGACTTTGGCACAAAATTTCATTAATCTTCCAATATATAATTAAAATATGATGGCCAGCATATGCATAGCCTTTAATGTTGAAATGCTGAAAATATGCACTTTGTTTGTTTTGAAAAAATTTTGTTTAAATACATTATTTCCATATCTATTTGCCAACTCGAATCCATCATATTTAACAAATATTGTCCAAAAATTAATATGGCTGCATAGATCAAAAAGCCTCAGCTCTAATGGTATATACATATGTATGTATGTATGTATGTACACAAGTATATGTGTACTTATGCATGTCTGAAAAACCAAAAATAGGCTGCCATTTAGCGTACATGTGTGGGAAAAAAGATTTATTTTTAATTATTATTGATGTGCGCAAAAATTAATAAACAAAACTACGCATTGCCAGCACGATGCTAAATCGCACGAAAAACATGCACAGTTATCTATGCGACTGTGGGTAGTACGTATTTTCACTATGACTTTGACATGTACTTTTCCACTCAACATTTTACGCGCATGCAGCTTGCACACACGCTGTGGATACGTACAGGGTGTTCTAAATAAGTCCTACACATTTTAAACGTGTATAGCTCTTGTCATATTCTTTCGTTTTAATTATGTTTTTTTGTATATTAAATAAATTTTGTGGAAATTATGTACGAAAATTGACATCAGAGAAATTTCCACAATTTTTCTCGATTTAGACATTGGCTCTTTTTAGTGCGCTTTCCACTAAACCACATAATTTTTCTGGTTGCGGGCTTCGCCAAATATCCAAAAACTTCAACTTGTTGGTGGTCTTGCAGTAGCAGTGCTTGAACGTAATGGGTATATCTTAAGATCCAACTTCAACATTATCCGCAACGTCGTTGTTCTGAAAATGTCCAATTAGCCGGAAAGATGATGAGTTGAGGCAGATGAATTATTTGAAACATTGCTTTTGTCTTTAGTGCGAATATTTTGATAAGCACCTCTTCCAGGACGGTCAACAACTGAGCCTCATTCGTACAAATGATCAACCGAACTTTTAATTATATTAAAAAGTAAAAAATGTTATTCATGTTTAACATCGGTAGGTCTTATTTGGCCCACCCTGTACATACTCATGGAATCACTTGCATATTTTTGTTGGCTCTTCTCGCACATAGATACCTCTATTTATCTATATATAGGCATACTCTAACAAAATAAATTCATATATAGTTTCGCTCTATAAATTTTGAAAATTTTTAAATTTTGGAAAAAATTGTATTTATCTTCTTATTTTATTTTATTCCTACTGTTCTACTTTGCTTGCGAGCACACATACATACATGTGCATTAAAAGTGAAAAAAGTGCAGTAACTACAACAAAAGCGAACAACAACAGAAAGGGCAACAATTATTTTGCAGATTTGAAAAGACCTAGCCGACCAAAAAGTTGCGCGAATACTTTTGAAATGCGCTGCCATTTTTGTGGCAAAATTTATTTTAATTGGCTTATTTTTATTATGCCAGTGTGTACTATTGTGGAAACAGATGGCGAAAAAAATTTGTTTTAATATGAAAATATGGTTTTTCCTTTATTGAGTATTTTTTTTTTTAATTTTATTATTTGTTGATTGGTCATGTGATTTTTAAAGAAAATTCTTTATTTTGAACTCTCAAATGCATTAACACTTTTCATTTGGTGATATTATATTGGTATTTCCATATGAATGTATGTTTGTATCTTTGTTGTTGGAGCTTTTAACATATTTTTAACCATGTTGCAAGTGTTTGCAAGTGTTGATATTACGCAGAGGCCTTTGGGCTTCAAGTAAAATAAAATATATAACCCTTTTATACGCCAGTTTATTTGGAGGGAGATAAATATTTTAAAGTAAAATATAATAGTTGGTTGAGCTTTAAATATCAATTGCCCTTATTATTTTTGGTTAAGCCGTAATGAACTCGATAAGTCAAATCTCCGCCTCGCAAGTCTGTACCAAGCATGCAAAGGTTTCAAACAACAATGAACTAAACTTATTAAACCCAACTGCTTACGAAACTACCTCAGGTCGAGGCCATCGATTCGCCAACAGTCAGGGAGTGGCGAAACGAACGAACTCAATGAGGTACAACCGAACTCGCTATCGTTTATCCGTGCTAGCTAACTTTGTTGTTGCTTTCACTTGCAAAATTCTTCTTTAAGCAACCGAGAACGAGCGAGAAGTGGCGAATCGATGACGGCTAGTATTTCATTTGTTTTAATTTTAAGCCGCTCAGCCGCTCGCCGCTTTGGCGCTCATTGCGTAGCCTCGGCCTTAGATTAATGTTCTTAGTCGATAGAAGGGGTTTTTTTTCTATACCATCGCCTTTAATACTCCTTTATGGAGCATTCTTCCTAAGTTCCATAGGCGCAGTGCATAAAAATTGGCATTTTGTGTTCACAATTCACTGCAGCCTTCATTTTTCATTCAATTTGATAAATTATTATTTTTTTTAATGAAAGTTAATAAAATTTTGAAGAGACTAATTAAGCCCGATTTTTGAATTTTTGTTTGTTTGTAACAATTTTTTTGGTGCAAAGTGCAAAAAAAGTAGAGAAAGTAGCAATTTTGAAAAAAATCGATTTTCGTTTTCCAGTTAATAAATGTTAGAAAATTAAAACTACTTGAAAAAAATATAGTTTTCCCCAAAAAAAAAAAATCAAAAACTAAATTTGAAATGTTATAAAAAATGTTCATAAAAAAAAAAACATTTTTTTCGATTCTATAAAAATTTTGGTTATGCAGTTTTAACTATAGATCATTAAATTTTAATACAATAACGTTCAAGCTGCAAGTAGCTTGGAATACTCTAATATATGTATAAAAAAAAAAAAAATTTTTTTAAATTTTGTCAAAGAACCACCGAAAAACGCATAAATTTAGAATTTTTGTAGTATTGACTAAATTTTGCACCTAAGTAAGTGAGCCAACCAAGCGAGTGAGAATTTTACTAAAAATTTAATATTTGCAATAAATACCTATTCAAATTAAAAACAAAATTGTAATCATATTTATTTAAAAAGAAACATTATGATTAAGGCTCCAGCTTTTGAATCAGTGCTAGTTTCGGAGCTATCGATAAAGATTCTACAATTTGTAAGCCTGGACCCAATATTGGGGTAAAGCCAACACTCGTGGTTAGTCTTAGGAACCCAGCTAGCCAAATTTAGAAAAATTCAAAAACAAGAAGCAACCAAAAAAGTGAAGATTTTTGTTTGTTTTTTGGCCTAATATTGAGTTCGTTTTTTATGTAAAATTTTTGTGAAAAAAAACAGAAATGGTAGAAGTTATAGCTGCTATTTCGGCGATTACCACATTTCCTCGTCAGACTTCTTCATCGAGTTCAGTGGGATTCGAACCAACAACTTCAGCTTACAAAGCCAGTGGTCTATACACTGCGCTAATTTCGCCTTATAAACTGTTGTTGCTTTTTGCACTTTTTTATATGTTAACACAACTACAATCAAAGCAACTACACTGCAGATATTTAAGAGAAGATTATATTATATTGAAAATCAGCGCATGGGTTCTTTCGGTTCATTGTTTCATTCTTGAATCGAAAATTCCACCATTAGATAAAATTTTTATTTTTTTTTTTTTATTTCAAAATTGTCTATTCATATTTTACATAGGCATACATACATATGTATACATATTTGAACAGTAGACTGCATCAACAAAAAAGTTGCGCTTTTTCCGCCGAGATTACAAAATCTATTATATTTGAAGACTGGCACCAAAATATTTCGGAAAAACACTAAGATTTACGTGAGCTGTACCGATTTGAAAATACCTCCAAAAAGGGAGATTTTAATATATAAAATAATTTTTTAAAGACATTTAAGCTTGAAAAATCTGCAAAAATATTTAGATTTTTGATATTCTCTTTAAACGTTTTTCAAAGATTGGTTTAAGAAAAACTTGAATAACTGGGCCAATCTGAATCTGAAAAAAGTTAAAAAACAGGATCAAAAATCTCAAATGATTAGTTATTACAATTCCGTTGAAATTTTTTTTTATTATTTTTATGCAGATTCTTAAGCTTAAACAGTTTTGTTATCTATCCTTTTTTGGAAATATTTTTAAATCTTATTCTTTTTCCAAAATATTTTGGTGCAAATCTTAAAATATAATAGCCAATTTTTTGTTTGTTTTTGTATGGGCAGTGATGCAGTCTAATGTACATATGTGTATTGGTATGTATATATGTATGTTTATATATTCATGTAGCATAGATTCATTCAAAAGCTGCAAAAAAAAAACTAAATATGTAAAAAACGAATTTGTAAATTTAATCAACGACAGCATAAATGCATTAGGGATCAATAATTAATATTCGTAAGCGTTGTTGTTGTTGCACAAAATTTAATGTCTTTGCATTTGATTAAAATGCAAATTAAATTGCATCATCCGGCAGCGCTGAATAAAGTATGTTTATTTTTTGCGCGCGGCCGTTTGCAGCAGCATAGCGCGTCGTTTGCGGCAATGGCCAAATACTTTTTCACTGATTTTAGATTTCACTAATTCGCCCCGTAGGTAATTAAATTGCTGCATTAGATGCGTAATTAATTGGCATTTCGTTCGTTAGTACATAGATATATTAATGCATTATGGAGTTGCGCATAACCGTTAGTAAATATACTCGTTTTCGCTTTTTTGGCTTCTCTACATAATTTGCCCCCCCGCGGGCCCGCTTGCCAGCCAACACAAGCGAAAAGCAAAAAAATTTTGCAGCAGCGCGTAATGCGGCCACTCATACGCCCCGTACGACCAACAAATACTGTGCGTTATGTTTGCATGAGGAAAAAATTTGGTCAGGAAGTCTATTTGGCAGGCAACAGGGTGCATAAATTATGACCAGCAGTGTGATTTGCTATACGCTAGTTGTGTGTTTGTTTTTATTTTTTGTTTTTTAGGTTTTTATTTTTTTCGGGCTATTCCTATTTTTGTGAACTGCTATGCATTAAAAGTTTTCCCTTTACTACATACATACATATGCAGTAATCAAAAGGGGTGCCCAGAAAAGTCAGACGTTTATAAAAAGTTAAGTTATTTATTTTTAAATAGCAACAAATGCTTTAATTTTTATAATTAAGTTGTGGGCGTTGAAAATTAACCAGGAAAGCGTGCTTAGCGCTTCATTATTTATTCCAACTCGTATTTAGCTGATGTTTAGCCACTGGCGTCAGTGCTATGTAGTTAGCTGTATCTCATATAAATATTATTAGTTTTTCAGTTTAAATGGAATTTCGGTATTATCTAATATGTGTATGTATATATGTATATAAATTTTAGCTTAGAAACATGCAGTTACATCCGTGCATTTACGTAGTAATATATGTATGTAAAAATATCCGCATTTCTCTACTCGAAATTTTGAGGATTATTAGTGGTTGCTGAGCAAGGAAGAGAATTTATATTTCGCTTTACTTTTGCGCTTAACACAAATACAAAAGCGCAGACATAAACTCATGCACGCTTACGCTTGAGTGTGTGTTCATCTTCTGTTTATGCGTTGCCAAAATTCCTCTGTGTAAGTTCATACATACATGCATACATTCATGTGTATAGCCATATATAAGTACATATATGCGAATATATTAGAGTGATCCACATTTTGTATGGGAGAAAAAATGACATCGTAGAAATCGGGTTTTTTTTCCCTTTGGTATTTGTAAATCTACACAAACTTTTAATATTCTGCTGTAACCAATATAGGGTGCTCAATGGCCTTGAAATGCGATACTGAAACCCTTTAAAATTGACAAAACCATGGATGATTTCTATAAAAGGGTACTGTGACCATGACAACTGAAGCTTGTAATACATTTTCAGCTGATTTAAATTTGCAATGAAATTGTTTGGTTAATTTATGAACAATCTACTTCTAGAGTAAAATATAAAAATTTCATAATTTCATCCTCTAAATTTATTTATACTTAGCAACGTAAAGTTTGGTGCTAGCACTTCTTAAGGCAAGAGGAATAATTTTGGAAGGTGTTCCGAATCCTATCTCAGAATTTTTTTCTTGTGCCACTCTAATGTAGGTATACATATGTATGTGCAACCATTTTTTTATTTTCGTTTTTCCAAATGTTTGTGTAAGTAAGTGCAGCAGGTAATTTATGGCACTCGAAAGCGTAAAGTTCAAATGAAATTATAATTCATGACACGCATTAAATGCAATGGATCGCGACTCACCGCATACCATCTCTTTTTAACGTGAGCTTGCGGTATTTTATTCCTGGCATTCAAGAGTCGAGGAATATTTGCGAAACGTGCTTTTACTTCCGATCATGTGTAGCATAATGCGCAAACGGCAAAAGTGCTAAATTAGAAATACTACAAATCATAATTTTAATTTAAGACAGGACAAGCATTTCTGTGCTGGTTTAAAGTGGGCAGCATGTTGTAACTTTACAGTTGTAAAAGAGCAAATACTCTTTCGATATAATTTTTCGAAAGGATTAAAGTCTGCTCTTTCAGTGTGTTGTAGAGTTACATGACCGAACAGAGTTTTCTTCACGACTTGAGTGTCTTAAAACCTGTCGTAATGCATACCGATGGGCATATTCCAGGCGATAGAGCGGTCATTTAGTCATTTAATTTAGCGATTTAAATCATTTTTCGGTTCTGTCAGCTTTCGTAATAAATAAAAAAAAATAAACTAATAACTAGTTGTACACTGCCACGTTTAGATGTGACCTAGTTCTGTTATATGGATGAGAAATGAGGTACCAAACAAAGCACTGGTTTTATATTAGTTTAATTTGCTATATTTGAGTGTACACAATATTTTTTGTTTTTCTTCGATTCCCTGCGTAGATTGAAGGATATCTGGTTTGCCCACAGGGGAACACGCAACAAATAGTTGTTCATGTGAGGAGCAATCCGCATCTGAATCTAAACCACACTTTTCCAAAGATTGACTTTGATCTTTAAATACTGATTCAATTTTAATATACGTAAGTGGGGGCATCCTTGGTAGATCAAGCGAGCTGAAAAATTCCGTTCAATAATTAAATGCTCCATGTTTGCGTAATTCGAAGGAGCTCTTCCCACTTAAAAAAAAAGTTTCTGCAAAATGTTGGTATTGTTTAACGCAAAAAAAAAACAATTGATTGCAGAGAAATAGGGAAACAAATGAAACATGAAGTTAGTGCTCACAACCAGGGTTGCCGTTTTGGGCTTTTCCTACCAAAATTGGTAGGTCTTTTCCTCGTTGGTAGAATGGTAGGACACTTAAAATTCTTACTATATGCTTCATAATAGATAAATATTGGTATGCAAATGAGTGATGTATAAAAATTCTATGTCAGAATTTTATTTTCAGATGCGACTTTTCGCGTCATTAACTCCGAAGTCTTTATTAAAACTACAAACTATTTTTTCTTTTTTTTTTTCTTTTTTTCAGTTTTTCACAATTTTTTCGAAAAGGCCAACCGCACCTCAGATTCGGGCTCAGCGGGTCGAGTTACGTGTCGATACGTGGGTCTGGTTAAAAGGACACATCACTTTTTTTTGTGTGCTATGTTTAATATGTACTTAAATATCTATATACTAGCTATTATTCTGATATTTTTGTTTAACTGGAAATCTTATTTTAAGCATAAAAACCAGAAAACAAATTTATTTACTGCCGTCAAATGCCGCTTCCTTAAATGGTAGGAACGAAGGCATTTCGGTAGGTTTTTGAACCAGCTCTTGGTAGGAAAGAAAGTTTTTCAGTGGTGACCCTGATCAGAGGACGTGGCATTTTGCAAAGACGTAAATACACACACACACACACACAATGCACAGAAGTAAGAAAATATTAATTATTAAATAAAAAAATAAATATAGTCAATACTGGTCAAGAAAAGGAGTATCTAATGTTGCCATCAGTGCAAATAATCCCGGGATTTTCGGGACATTAAAAAGGTCGAGATTAACATTCCTAGTAGTTGTATACATAAAAATATCTCGCATCATCTTTATGAGCATGCCAATTGAATGTGCCGTGCTTTTGTATATACAATTGTGTTTTAGTAGGCGTGTTATTTCGTATGTTCACACATGTGTAGATGTTTCCATATATCGTCGTTTAAAGTACAAAACCGCGTATGTGAATTATGTAAATTATTTTCTAGAGAGATTTTCTGGCTAGTATATTTCAGGACGAATGGATAAGGATTTAGCCAAGAGCTTGTGGGAGCAAATCCAATTTTTGGCAGAAAATGTCAGTTACGCGGTTTTGCAGAATGATTATACGCGGTTTTGTACTTTAAATGACGATATGTAATGTACTAGTTCCTTGCTACTTACGAGCAACCCGAATACGCGTGTGGTCATATTAAACTGAAGTTGATAAACTTACAACACATTAAAACTGGTTAATGCTTTACAGGGTCATTAAAACTTTTCATAGCTGTTATAAATGGAATTTTATGGGACAACATTAAATGTCGAAAGAAATCCTTTTATTCCTTTGGGGATTACTTTTGCGCAGTAATTGTTTATGTTTTATTTTTATTTTTATTTTTATTTTTATTTTTATTTTTATTTCATACACATACTTGGTATATCATCATTATTACCTCAATGTGGAAAGGTCCTTGTTCATTTTCTTTGAAATTCCTGAATGAAGTATCAGTTTTCAAGCTCTTAAAATTTAATAATACATAAAGAGTTGTCAATTGACATCTTGACTATATTTGTATATAAGTACATCACAAAATTAATTAAACTTTGCTAGTTTGCTTATCCATTTGTGATTAATAAGTACTGCCTAAATTGGCTAGCCTTTCAATCTTTGCCATCTAATTACATTAAAGATAGGTCCAAGATATCGACGTGGTCAGGCCAAAGAGAAATGGATGTTAGCTGAGTTGGTTTAAGGTGTCAACTGAAGAGGTGGTTGGTGTCGTGGGGAGGACTTTAACAGGCGGCTTATGTATTGGGCGTGTTGGGGGTCGAGCATGAATAAGTAAGTTTGTGTATGCTAAGGTATCTAAACCTTACTTTCGCCATAGTTACGCCGCTCCTCTCGAGGAAACCGGAGGTCTTCGTCTGCTATATGTGAGGAGAAAGAGAGCAACCAGTCAAAAGTAACAGCGAATTGTTTCGTCTAATTGCCTAATCACAGCATCACCTCCACCATTCAGCCGTTGATTTCGTAAGATAGAGCAATCGTCAACGTTGCTGATCATCAAAGATGCCTCCGGCGGCTGAGGCAACCTCGTGATGTAGAAGTTAAACATAAGTGGTGATAAGACACAAACGTGCAGGATGCCTTGTATAATTCTTCTAAGTTTCGCGAATCGTTGTTTACCGTTTTAATCCCTGCGGGAGAGAGGAGGACCCAACATCTTCCAGAAGCATGGAATAGTAATCGGTGGCGTACGCATTTGACAAGTCCAATGCTGCTAGCACAATTCTGTCGCAAAGGCGATTATGGTTAGGCCACGGGTTGATTGGTATCGTTGTCATGCTATGCTCTTCATAGAAGCCATGTGGAGTCAGGTTGTATACGTGTTCTCTTCCAGGCTATTGAAAGTGATGTGAAAGTGCTATTTCTTGTAAGCTAGTTTATTTCATTAATTTCGGTATACCTCTGGCAGCGGGGGGACCGCTGTTAAGAAAAACACTTGTTTCAATATTTTTTTGTGATGTGGTTTTGATCAGTGCTTGAACTCAGGTCCATTTTTGGCCGATTACTACTTTACAAATGTGGCCATGAGAGCAGAAGTGGCCTAAACTAATTTTTTTTACTTACCTTTTTAAAATAGCCACGAAAAAGATAGATTAAAAAAGTCGCTTATTCCTTTATTTTAAGATACAGTGGAACATAGGCTGCCATCAAGTTAAGGAATAGCGACCTTCAAAAAAAAAAAAAATGTGGGTTAGGCCACTTCTGCTCCATGGCCTCAAACATAAATAGGCCGGTTAAATATTTAACTCCATGGTGAAGGTGGTATGCACATGATACATATTAGGCGAATGCATGGACACAAACGAACGGCCGGGTTGAACGGTACTTAGGCCGGAGAGAGACAAAGCCAAAGATAACAATAAGTGTAAGAATAACGACAGATTAAGATTCATATTAAACAGAAGATTATGGTGCAGATGAAGACGAAGATCAAGGTGAAGATCAAAGTCAAGGGAAGAGTTGAGATGAAGAGACAAATATGAAAATGATGATGAATATGAAGATGAAGAGGAAGACGAAGATGTAGATAAAGATGAAGTGAAGGTGAAGATGAAGATGAAGATGAAGCTGAGATGAAAATCATGACGAAGATAAAGGTGATGATGAATAAAAATCTGACGAAGATGACGGAGACGTAGATGTAGATAAGGATGAAGAGGTAGGTGAAGATGAAGGTGAAAATGAAAATGAAGATGAAGATGTATGAAGACCTGGACGAAGATGATGATGAAAATGAAATTGTAGATAATGCTGAAGTGGAAGATAAATACAAAAACAAGGGCAGGGGTATACTTATATAAAAATATAAAAAGTGATAATGGCAAGGGAAAGGTTAAAAATAAATATAAAGATATGAATTTAGATTGAGATTAAGTCTAAGATAATTCTTCAAATAATTAGTAAAAAAACAAATTATAAAACTATAAACACAAAAATAAATATGGCGAAAAAAATTATAACTAAATACATACTACATTAACAAATATATATAATAAATGGGGCCATGAGGGCCAGAGGAGCCTGTTTACAAATAAATTGGTTTTGTAATATGAAAAAGAAGGATCTATAAAAAATAAATGCGGTCTTTACGCATTATAGTAAAAGATAACTAAAAGGGCGTGCCCCTGGCTACTGCCGTTTCGATTCCAGTAGTGCATTATATTTTTTGAAATGTCAGTTAGGCTAATCCGGCCCTCAAGGCCTCAAATATATTGCACGCAAAAAGTTGTTTTCTTGTTTTGGTTGGAGTTTTATAGTGATCTATTGAGTTAAGTCGATTTTCAAATCAGATGGAAACCAAGCTTACTTTGTCTAGTCGTTTCTAGGTTTATTATAGTTTTTGTTTTATATTTAACAGTTTTGTCAAAACAAAGAATGTTCCTTTATAATTTTAATTACCTCCAAGAGGGGATAAGTATTTTTTGATTTTTACAAACGCGTTTGCCTTTATATATAGTCTGCGGATGAAGAATTGGAAGGTGATAAATCTATTTGAAAAGTAATCATATGAATATTTAATATCATCACTGTTCGTCTGTTGGATTGCGGAGGAGCACATTCAGCAAGCAAATTTTCATTACAGCTACTTTATTCCCCTTGGATGAAGTAGTCTGTAGAAATATCTGTAAAGGGTCACAAAAAGCTGTGTGCATGCTGGAATCTCCAGCGCACGTAAATGGAGGAGAGGAGGAGGAACAATAATTCTTAGTTGTTGTCACTTGCATGAAATATGATTCAAGCAAGATGAAGAATGCACCGGCTATGCTAGTAGACTGACTGTGACCCCAACTACATACATACATACATATGTATATATGCATATGCAAACATACATACATATATTTTTGCATAGATGCTGTAACGAAAGTTGTCTCTTGCAACTTGACTAGCATTATGATTGCATAAGCTTTGATAACCATAGTTGGGCAAGTAATGGTTGCAAGTGCTAGATGATTATACATATGTACGTACGTATGTATGTAGTTATGCACAGATATACGGACATACTGTTTGCACTTTATTTAAAATACCTCAACCAACTGCAGCATATTTCACTAAAAGTTTTGACAAGTCAAGCTGTGCATTATATTCAGATGTTTACACACACACACACACACACCAACATAAACACAAAGCGCTTTTCGATATATGTATGTACTTACATATGTATGTATGTACACCTAAACGTTCTTTGTCAAAATGCCCGCGACTGAATGCTTTGTTCATTATTCCAATCACTCAGCGCATCTGCATCCGCTTACTACCCTCTCCATGTTTTTTTTTGTTTTTTTTTTTTTTTGGAAGACATCGAAAATGACATGAAAAATTAAAGAAAAATTACAAACATCAAAGTGCAAAATATATAAATGAAGTTTGCAACAATATTGCAACGACCGCCGCGCATCTTCTTGCTGCTCATACTCCACGACTCCTTCACTCTACTCCTCATTCGCGCCTTTCTTCCGGCGCTAAGAGTAAGGCGTCGCTTTGGCGATGCCGCAAAAGAGGTGTCGGCCCAAAGTGTGTAAATTGTGGAGGTCCCACACCAACCACAGCCATTGCCGCATATTTATCCCTTTTTTTTTGCGCTCATACTCCTCTCCTACGCCGTTTATGCTACTCGTATTTTCAATGCGCCTTCTCATAACCGCAACACGCTCAACCATGGTGTTTGTAATGCGGATGGTAGTGTGGTATGGTGGTGTGACGCGTGCCGCATGGGGCAGCAAAATGGTGCATATTGCTGCAAAGGGTGGTGGTGGTGGTTGGTTGGTTGGCTGGGTGGCTGCCGGTTTGCTTGCCCTGCAGTTGGTGACACGCAGCTGCCGACATGCAACGCTGCATTACGACCACCACCACCACCAGCTCAATGACGAGTGTTTTGTACTTTTTGCGTACAAGTTTTTGTTGTTGCTTCTGTTTGCATTTTCTTGTTTACTTTTGCTTTGTGGCGCTGTGCTTTTTATTGGTTTTCACTGCAGTTGAGTGTGACGCGATGCGGCAAATGCGACTTATGCGCCATAAGCTGGGCCAAAACCAAGCACGCCTGCCAATGTGTTCGGTGTGTGTGTGTGTGTGTGTGTGTGTGTCAGTGCACAAAGTGCACGTGAGTAAGGGAAGGAGAAGAGGAAGAGGAACGGCAACGGCATGGGACAGTATGCGCTGGCGTTGTGGTGCGGCGGCGGTTGGTAACAACATGCATTAATGGTGAAAAGTCAGCGGCGCGTAAAAAAGTCATGAAACATCTTAAAAAATTGTTTGGGGACTTGGGACAGATTTTAGCGCGATGCCACCAGCAACGTTTCTGGGATGCTGTAGGTAAAGTGTTGTTGCGTTGCATTTTCAATATGGCTTAAACGGAATACAAACACCAATCAGCTGCTGGAAATGCAACGAAAAAGGAAATTTCTGTTGGGAGGCACAAAGTGAGGAAGTTGGGAAAATAATGAAAATGACAACAGTAGGCGCCGCACGTGGTTGGTTTAGGGGTGGATCGGGTGGCTCAAATGCAATTTATGTTGCTGTTTTTTCAGCCGATTTCAAGAGAATTCACAAATGACTTGCATGGTAATGACAATCATTTATAGTTGTGTATGTATTTGTTTTTTTTTTTTTTATTTGGTGCCTATTTATGAATCTGATATGCTGGCAGAAAATTAATTTTGGTAATGCGAGCAATTCGAAGACAGTTGAGGACATTGTAATGCACTTTTTGTGTTTGTTAAATTTTTGGGGATGCCAGATGTACTGGGTAAATTTTGGAAATCAAATATACATTCTCTAATTAGTTAATGAACCTGCGCATTAGACTGGGTTGGTTCTCCAAAAAGATAAAAAATTAAAAATTGTTAAGTAAATAAATATGTACGTAAATAAATAGATAAAAAAGTTACTTTTAGAGGAGTTTTAGGCCATACAATTTTCCCTCCTTGCGTGTCCTAAAAACAACCAAAATCGAAATTCGTTTTTAACGTTTTTGTTTACGACTCGATTTATTGTGGAAAGAATAGATTTAAGGCACTTAACATCCTTCACCGACTCTTTTGAACTAGGATCACCTCCTAATGGCTAATTTGGTTTTTTATTTAAATGCTATTTAGCTTTCGTTGATATCAGATCAACTTCATTTAAATATTCAAAATAAGTGGCCACACTGTGGCATGTTCCTGGAAATTGTTGTTGCATTTGTTCTTTTTACAGTTTGTGGTGAAGGCTAATTTATGTTTGGTTCAAACACACGGTTGCATATTTCATATTTAAATAGGAAATATTGACCATTTACGTGAAGATTAAATATGCGATATGAAAACGAGTTTTTGAAGTTAATAAACAATGTCTACATAAATCGCTCAACTAAAATTGGACCATAGTTTACTAAATTCGAATAACTCAAATGTTTGGTAAACGACGACAAAATACTTGCAGTGACTTCAGACGATATACAGTGAGTCACACGAAAAGTGAGCCACCCCCTACTTCAAAACATCTAAACAAAATTAATTTTGTAAGACCTTTATGACACCTCTAATTCCTAACTTATTTTTTTACCGAACATTTCATTTATATTCTTGGTCTTCTTTTTAGTTGGCGCAGAAACCGTATAAAAGCCTGTTTACGGCAACTTATGGAAAATCAAAATGAAACAGATTTCGACGTTGCATTAAGTTAAGTTTCGGCTGTTCAATTATAAGTAACATAAATTTAAGTTAATTTTTAAGAGAGAACCTGTAAGTTACGTTAAGTTGTCTGAATCAGACCATAAGCGAGCCAAAAAAAAAGGCTTCGTTCCATTGGTCACTTGACCGCCGTAGTTGTTGCTTTCGAACGTATTTCCTGTTAGCCAGCATTTCAAGCTCTTCGCACCTCCGTAATTCGGCCTCTCTTTTTATTACGGAATTTATTACATAGCTCGCGCAGCGGCCGTCCGCAGCGTGGTCCTGTAGGCGGTATCTTTAGTCTCTGCAGCGGCATGACAGTTCTCGTCGAATCCGTTGGCCGGCCTTTTAGGCTCTTTGAAATCCGACTACACTATCTGTGTATTTGTTGAAGAGTGCTTTGTTGTAATTGCAGCTTTTCGATGTTGAGCGTCCATTATATTGCGTGTGCATTTCGTGGCTTCAACAAGAAAGTGGTCCGAGCCGATAACTGGCCGTCGGAGTTTCATTACATCCAAAACCCTGTAAGCTTTTCTTCCATCTATCTCAATATAATCGCTTTAGTTTATTGTTTTATGATCCGGAAACAGCCATGTAGAGTAAATTGAACTTCATATCAAGTTTTTCAGACTTTCAACGTCTCAGGTTTTAGCGCTTTATTGAGATGAAAAGCCGCGTGAGGATTTCCACTCTAAGAAATCATTGTTTGCATGCAAAAGAGATTTATCGCGAACTACAAAGTATTGGGTCTAAATGTACTAGAACCGCATCAGTTCGGAATTTGAGATTTTCCCCACAGCGCTACATTTGCCAAGCTCACTCGAGCGTCCACTAAAAAGGTAATACAAAAACAAATAGTACAAGGAGATATCTTAATTGATTTATGTAATTTTTTTTAATGCTAAGTAAGATGAATAAAAAACTTGTTGCCCGTTTTGTGATTTTTCGCTTAGCTGCACTAAGTGTCCGTGATAATGTGCATGTTAATGCCTCGGACACTCAAAGTACACTACCACCACTTTCTCGCAAGTTCAACATCAGCACCAACACCAACATTAACATTTAGCCAAATCGTTTTGATTATGTACACTTAAAACTCACACATACACACAAAATAGTAAGTACCCTGCAGGAAAAAATTGTCAATTGATAAAAAATAACCCACTTGTAGTTAGCTTTTTTGCGGGATTTCTATAAAATATTCAAGTTGCTGTTAGCTTCTAAAGTTAGCTTATAGTTAGATACATTTCCTGCAGGGTATATGCACACTCTCGTGTGCTTACAAATATTTATTTAATGCTAGCTTTCAACTGTCCAGTTTTACACGGCGAAGTCATTAGCGATGGTAATTGTCGCCCTTAAAACTAATTTTTAACCGGTTGCGTTTTGGACATTTTTTTTGACAAGAAATCATTTTTAAGATCCAATTTTTTGATATTTCTTACTTTTATCTTTTCTGTTACAGCTTCCATTTTTGTTACATATTTTATTAAAAAACATATATGAATATATTATTGTAAGCTGCACGCAGAATTTAAATTCATTAAATTTGAAAACTCACAACTGCCTTCACCGCAATGTGAGCTCGCGACCAACGATGCTTGAGTCGGAGGTCTTCTCGCTGAGCTGCTTTCGCATTTGCACATTTATACCGCAAGTTTCAACTGTCCCGCTTTGGAACCGTTTTGCACCAGTTCAGAGATAGTTCTGATATATTTAGTTCGGAAGTAGCGCTTTGTCAGACGGTCTCTAAATTTTACTGCAGGGCATATTTACCTACACATACATACATGCACACATACTTATTCAACGGTTCGTTTCCGTTTTCCGATCCGTGGGGTCTGCCCATGAATTGTGTACAAACATTTTAATTACATTAAGTGAGTACGCTCGTTAATTACGAAAAAATGCGCTACCGTTCGAGCGTAAAATCCGCTGTAGCCGTCTACGCCATCGCCGCTGCCGCCCCCCTTTGTTGCACTTGTTGCCGCTGCTATCATCTATTCGCATCGTTTGACTTCTGTTTTTCGCTTTCGCTGCTGCCTTATACACGTTTTGCTGCTTTTGTCTTTCCGTTTGGCTTTTCACTTCTTCTACTTCTTTGATTTCAGCTTGCGCGCAGCAAATGGTAGGCTTTTATGTAGCGACTGAAGGTAATATCTGCCATAGCGAGCTGCAGCTTTGACTTTCGGATTTGTGTGGAGTTGCTGGTTGGCTCTAAATAAGGCAAAGAGGGGTTGCCGGTGAGTGGGATGTATAGGCGAAATATAATCACATAAAATCGATGCAAGCAAGCAGAAAATATCAAAGTAATCAGCCGTTTAATTGAGATCAAAACCACAAGCCGACTGGAGCAGAAATTAATTAAATAAGAAAATGTGGCAAAGGCTCTGGCCATATGCCAAACGCCGCGTGCAGCTTTATGTCATAAGAGTGAACTGGTATCAATTTGCAAATGGTCCGATTTTGGTCGCATATTGAAGAAATTACTTTGACTTTCTAATTAGTTAAATAAATCTCCTATCCTTTAATAGAGAGAGTAACTTTAAGTCATTATTTTATTGAACCAAATGAAGCCGATGAGATCCAGTAGTTCCACCTCCGCTATCTCGCCCTGTCTGTTGAAGAAGTGTAAACCCAAGTGCTTGAGTCACTTCGCCTGTAGACCTGGACATCGACACAGATTGTAGTGGTCAAATGACTCCTTCTCACTCTCTTCATGGCAGCCTTTGCAGGGAGTATGGGAGTATTGCTGGTATTCGCCAACGTTGAGGCATTGGTGCTATAGAGTCCTGTGATGACGCCGGTGTCCTTACCGGCAGATTTATTGAGTTTCAGTATGCCCCCTGTGTTTTCCTACTAAGCCGAGGTCGTGGAGTTTGGTAATGCCCATAATCAACCAAACTCAATTGTCATAACTTTAATTATTGTGTATTTAAACTGAAATACGACTTGGTGAAATTAGGTGAATGTGAAGTTTTTTTTATGGATTAACCATACAAACTTTTTAGGTTGTGGTGTACGAGGGGAAATAAGTAAGTTTTTTTTATAGGTATTCAGATCTGCTATTTTAAATATTTATGGCATATTTAAGGATTTTTTGAGGTTAATTTTATGAGGGAGGTATGGATTTAAATAAACTGATTACGCCAGTTTTTGGATAGTTACGTCCACCTGCAGACTAAAAAGAAAGGGATGTTGCTATAACGCTGAGTGAGGCGATGCGGAAATTTGCGGTGGCAGATACTTGAGCATTTGTGTCCTTTCAATGCTGCAGGATAGTACGCCACAATTACCTTTGTTGAAGAGATTCCAGAGAGAGAGACAGAGAGAGAGAGAGAGAGTTCCCTGAGGAGGAATGCTGGTTTAATTCCAGCACTGAGCCTGCACTCGTACATTGTCGAATCTTCACTGATGGCTCCAAAACTAGCTCTTGTTCAGGATCTGGGGTCTTTTTCGAAGTTAATGGTAATAAGTTTAACTTATCTCTTGGCGAATATGGTCATCTAGGCTGAGGTATATGCAATCCTCAAAGGCATGGGCTTGTGGTGGAAAATAAGTGGAGGAGGGCGAAGAGTTTACGTGTCTGCAGGGATAGCCAAGCTGCACTTAAGGCATTGGCCAGCTCTATAATTAAATACCTCGTACTTTCAGACTGGTTCGTAAGAGCAAGTCTCTATTAAATTATGTTGTCAAACATAAGGAGCTTGCTTTACTCTGGGTGTCAGGTCACTCGCGAGTACCTGGTAATGAGACATCTGAACATTTGGCTACAGTTGGCTTAGACCAGGCATTCCTCGAACCGCAACCAGCTATAGCACGTAGCACAAACACCTGACTGTGATAGACGTAAATGAAAATCCTGCTTTGAAGAGGATGAGACGGTGCATAACTTCTTGAGCTTCTTGCTTGCTTGTTTGTTTATCATCGATTTATCTAGATTCAGTCTTTTCGTTTTTGGCAGCTTCTGTGTTTGAAGTTTGAGATAAAAAGCTTTGCAGTTTTGTGTTTTAAAAATGCGTGTGACGAATATTTTTCGCATCACTTTGAAACTCGAAGCGATAAAAATAAAAATGATGCCATCAACACAAATATACTATTTGACAAATACATCACATGCCAACTCATGAGTGAGCCGAACATGCGAGGAGTTTATTGAGTGCTCCTAAAAAATATAACTCCTCAGAACGAAATAGTACTTTCATGACTTTACGATCTCTGTTTTTTTTTTTTTAAACTTGCAAGTGTGTAATCACATTATTTTAATAAACGGAATACAAGAAAATATTTTATTTTTATTTTTACCACTCCGAATTAGTTAGTTACTTTTGGAACTCATTCACATTTTTTGATGATCTTTGGGAATATGTTAGAAATGAGCATCAGGGGGTCCACCGAAACCAGCAAAGTTTTGAAAGGGGTCGATCAGAAAAATAAGTTTGGGAGCCTCTAATCTAGATGCTCTGCAACAAAAGGAAAATTTTGAAGCAAGGTCGGTAACATCTTTTTGCCGGTTAGAGCTCTTGGAGCCCCATATACATACATATAAATAAATATATTTACATTACGATTTCGATAAAATTGCCAGCTTCTATGCTAAATACTCATGTACCTACATACTTACATGTACCTACAATTTATTTTATTGATTTAAATTATTGCTATTTTAAAGTTATTTTAAACTAGCTGGCATACAACTCAAATACTTTTAACTTTAGCCACCTTGAACTTTTTTGTTATTGCTTAAAAATACCAAAGAAAAGTCCAAGAAAATATGCATTATAACATTTCTTGGAAAGTTCTCACTTTTAACCGTTAACGTATAAAACTTTATTCGATTTAATGCCAATCTGGCTGTCAGCATGCCAAACACAGCAATTTGTGATTCAGCTGCAGCCTTGTATGGACGTATGTTCGTATGTATGTATGTATTTATGTATGTACGTATTACACCGTGCGACAAAAAAGCCAACAATTTTTAAAACACACAAAAAAATCAATATATGTATTCACAAAACTAGGAGCCAAGTATGGTAGAACTGCGTTTTTAATTTTGCTCTCTGACGTCAGGATTTTTTTTGAAAGGACTTTGAAATTTCCAGGATATGATTGAATAAAAAAATTATTTAAAGATTTGGTGCATTGTAGAGTAAAAATATGGGTATCGGTTAAAAGGAAAAATTCTATAGAATAGACAAAAATAATTTTTGGGTGCACCAGGACGAATAAGTATTGAAAATGTTCTTTTAAGACTTTATCCTTGAATATCCTTGGAACTTTCCATTATTTATTTTTGAAAAGATATATGTCAAGGACTAATGTGTAAACTCCCACATCCTAGAATTTCGTCCTTTTAACTTTATTAGTTCTTTTAAAACTTTATCCTTGAATATCCTTAAAAAAAAATCCTGACGTCAGAGAGAAAAACTAAAAACGCAGTTTTACAATATTTAGCCCATAGTTTTGTGAATGTATTGATTTTTTCGTGTGTAAAATTGACTGTCGCACGGTGTAATCAAGCGGCTAAAGCATCTTAGTCGTGCATGCTAATAAATAGCAACCTCTTTGGACTTTGTGCCAAGGGCATGTCACCTTACTCATGAGCCCCTCAAGAGTTGATATTATGAAGCACTAAGCTGAATATACAAATATGCTGCCGGGTACTTTTACCTTCAACTAGCTCATTTCATATTGTATTGTGTTGTGCCGTACATTCTACATTTGTGTTTGTTGTTGTTGATACATACCTTGAATCGAAGCTTAGCATATCTGCGCTGGAAAAGTTTTAGAGTGCCGACAGTGGAAATGGTAACGTGCGCATTTCTGACACGAACAGCTCGTATGTACTTTGGCAATGTCAGCGGATAAGAGCTGATTGATTTAAAAAAAAAAAAAAAAAAAAAAAAAAGCAAGGAAGGCGGTGCTTGGATACGGTGCATCCATTAGCTGCAAGATGCGAGCAAGATGGGGCTTAAATTTTAAAGGGTACAACTTTAGGACAAAATAAGGCGAAAGTTTTTACTGACATTGATCTCTCTTAATTCTTGTAATCATATATACATATTTTCGTTTAAATATCTCAGAATAATTTAAATCTTTTAACCAAAGTTTTACTTTTTTCTAAATTTTTTGCACACACAAATGCCGAGACACGTAAACTTAATTTTGTGTTATATATTACGGATCTGTATGCCGTTTTCTAGATCTGTTAATTTTTTTCATTTTAAGCTTGCTTTGCCAATGAGAAAAATTCAAAATTTAACTTGGAAAATGTGAAATCTCACGAGTTGTTACGCCCGTCTTAGAAAAGGTATTTTCTTCAGTTTTGCATAAAGAACAAGATTACATCGCGCATTTGTTTTTAAATGGAAACTTAAAAAAGATATACTAAAAAAAGTAAAAATAACTACTCATGCTCATATGTATGTATGAGCGCAGTACCCGTAGTACCCGTAGTACCATACGCGTTTAATCGAACGCCTTAACTTAAAAGTCATATTGTTAAAAGTAATTAAATACATTTTTAAACATTTCTCCTTATACACATATGTTGATATAACTTACTTCAAATATATATGACAATTTTAGAATGAATTTCGAGTTTGCCAATAAAAATTGTAAAAATGGATTTTTGATTTCTCCAATCGAAGTCATCTTTTACCCAAGGTAATATTTTTTTCGTTTGGTGACACACTAGTTTTATTACACTAGATCCCTTCATTTTGGCAAGAAGAACATTTTGCCGTTTAATTATAACATTTTGAAGTGTGTATCTAAAATTATTTAAATCGTAAAATCGTTAAAATTACAAAATAGCTGGTACAGATTTTCTACATGCTGGCATTTTTTTGTTTCAATTTGGTGGAACGCTCTTCAAACTTCACAGATATACTTTTTTTGATGCCACTGTCCATTGCCGTTCATATGAGCATTCTATTTGAAAACTTCTAAAAATTATTAAAAAAAGAAAAATATGATTTACTCGAGTTTCAATGAAAAAACTAAGTAATTTCAGTACTTTTTCGTTTAAATAAAGGTCTTTGGCTAAAATGGTTCAAATAATTGATTTCATTTTTATTGTTTTTGTTTCTGGAACTACATTGATTGAAATAAATGCAAGAATAATGCCTAAGCGTTTTTTTCGGTCAAAGAAGTCCACCAATGTCCCTTATATGTATGTATGTAGTTAGGTGATTAGAATGGCAGTATTGTTTGTATATACCTCGTCGCCTTTTCTGAAGATTGAAGTAACTTATTTATCTGAACACAATTTTTCCGACAAATGATGCAAACAATTGAAATTTTTCATTATAGCTAGGTAGCTTTTTAAATTCTAATGCAAAACATTTTAGTTTTAAATATTTTTCATACTTAATTGACTGAAAATAAATTAAGGTTTTTATTTTAAAAATGTCTAGTTTTATTTTACTTGTTGAAAATTGTGCCGCTCTACAACTTGTTGGGAAAATATTCTAAAATGTTTCAGTTAATGTCGTTTGTTCTCCTCAGTAAAAAAAGTGAATATATGTTATAACGACCGTTTTTGTTTTGCGAATGTTTCGTTTTAAAGTCGTAAGTAAAAATTCTGTATTTCTTATTTTGTATAA
>NW_016164686.1:0-30434 GCF_001687245.7 Rhagoletis zephyria | reverse complement strand
ATTGAATACACTCAAAGCGCAATCAAGACGCGCCGCTGAAGAGCAGATATATGTACGTATTTATATAAAAGAATACGCAAACACTAAAAAGTATTTAGAAAGATTTTTGCATGCGACGCGACCAAAGAAGGAGCATTCAATGTGTTGCAAGTCGTTTGTTGTGCATAAATTTTGCCAACACTTCAGCATAACCGACATCAAATAGGATTCATAGTGCCAATTGTATGGTGTTGTTCTTGTTGTTGGGAGTGTTGGCAACAGGTGCCTGCTGGTCACGCTTGAGTGTTTGATTGTGTTGCTGTTGCCGGTGCAGTTATCATTGCTGTTGCAAGTTGTTGTTTTTTTTTAACGTGCTGCTATTGTTTTGGCGTTGGCACTAGACTCGACCGCAGTGTATGCAAATTCAGCAGGCCAAACTAAGAAAATACTAAAAATATGGTTTTTCATTTTATTCTCTTTCTGAGGCCGGTTGGCGTTGCAACATTTCTGCAGTTGTCGTTGTTGTTGCTGATTCGATGACTTGCATATTTTCATGTTTCTTTAGATGCGCTCACATATTTATGTACGTAAATGGCCATTAAACGGTTATCCTTTTTTAAGTGTTAGTGTCTTCATTGCACATCCGCATACGACTACATACATACATACAATACGAATGTTAGCGCAGGTGTATTTGTATGCGCATAACCGTTATAATTGAGATTCTGTTATGCTTCTCTGCATTCTCACCATACAACTATATGTATGTATGTATGTTTAGGTAAATTGCATTTTGAACTGCACAGCCACAGCCAGCGGCGAAATTCTTTTCCTGAACAAAATACGCACACATACATACATGCAAACATATGGACAAACTTAAAATCTGTCTGTTGTCAAGCGTATTGTTGCTGTGTTGTTTGAAATAAGCTGGTTTTGGCTTAGTATTTGGCTAACTTTTTTACGAGTATATGGAAATCTCACACACATCTATCTGCCTGATATCCTCTCTGCGGCGGACATGCTTTAAACGAGAAAGTAGTACCGTTACGCATGCATATATTTTCTTGCATTTAATTAATGAATTCATTTAAAATTTTTTTTTTTTTTTTTTTTATTATGATATAATAAGAGCTATATTAATCCATGTAAATATAATCGTTTGAGGTTATGGTCCCACTCATAAACATTAATTGACCGTAATTTTATATACTACATATAGCCAGTTTGGCTAGCTTTGAGTATGTCAATAAATGCTCTCCTTCTGTCTACGTCACTGTGGGTAGCTTTTCTGTTTCTGGTGATCAACTGTATGTACGTATAAGTTTAAATATGTAGTCTGAAAGACGATAAGTTTTTAAAAGTGGCTATCTCGACGCTAGATAATTCCCGTTGCGCCAAAACTTGCAGCAGATCTGGCAATTAATTTCGTGAATTTCGACCATAATTAAAAAAAAAATTGAATTTCGTTCACTCATCATAACCTGGCGTATAAACATCCATAGAAATGGCTCAGAGATAAACGATATAAAGAGGTTGGTCATAACTGAAACAAACGTCTAACTAGGGTCTTGAGTAATCCTATTATTTTGGAAAGCATACAAATAATTAACTATGCAAAGTTATGCGAGTGAAAGGAGCATATCTTTATTGAAATGATAGTAGACTTTTTTGTTATTTTCAACCACTTTCCGAAACCATTATCCCTTTATTTATCATGATTTCACATGTTGTTGGATATCATTACATCATTATAATTATAACATTTTAATCTCCTTGAGTTTTGTTTTTATTATTTATTTATTTTTATACATTTGTACATATCACGATAACCATAAAGATACATCTGTTGCTACCAGTACTTGCAAACATACATACGATGTTATACGTATCATTTAAAAAATTACAAGTAAAAACATATCGTTACCTTAATTCACTAAAAATTTTAAAATGTTAGTACCACAAGCAACGGAGTTATATGCCACTTTTTAAAGCCCTGACCGTTTTTGGTTCTCCTGAAAATAGAACATTTAGGGCCTTTGTGAATTAAGGTAACGGTTTGTATTTTAATTATAATTTGTAATTGATATGTCATCGATGTTAATCGATAACTTTATCGATTTATTTGTCGATTTCATAGTCCTTTTCAAAAAATGTCCGAACTTCATAAATAAATTGATCGTTAACGACATCATTATAGCGCCATTTATAATTCTTTGAACCTTCTTTAAAAAATATATTTCTTGTAATATAATTTTATTAATTCTAATTGTTAACTGTAGTATAAATATGTATATTTTGGTATCGGGATTAATATACATACACATATATTATATGTATAAACCTTTTCCTCTTTATTGATATATTATCGAAACTATTATCGACTGGGTTATCGAAAACTTTACCGATACATTATCGATGTTATTAGTTAGTTTTATGGATATCGAAATATTTTCTATTATCTTGTGCCAATGCTTGTGTTTGTCACTGTATATAACTAACTTTTATACTTTATACGTCACGTTGGAATGCCCCTTATATAACTAAATTCAGAGTAACTACCGTAAGGTGTTGCGGGCAAGCGCTTTGCTTCCGGACCACGGGGCTAAATGCGTTCCTTTAGTACTAAAAAAGCTTAATTGTCTTTACGCCTACATAAATTAACACCACATTTTATCTAACTAATAGGTTATTAGGTTCTGCATGAATACAAAGCACCAGGTATACCATCTATGTAGCTACTAATTATCTCATTATGATAATTGACAGCCGGCGGATACATCTTAACAAATGCTTGCTGTATTGTTTTAATGGTGCATTTTATATTTAAACGATTTAAAATTATATGGAAAAACGACGAATGGAAGAAAATAATAGAAAGGAATTTTGCCTAAAGCTAAAATGGTGAAAAATTACAATAATGAATTTTTGCTGTGCTGGGTGAAGTGCGAGTATGCTGTAATATGTCTACTTAAATATATGATACTTGACAATCAAACGGAATCACCTCAGGCTACTTTTTTATATGTTTGTATGTTGGTGTCACAATCCTTAATGTCTTTATTAAATATTTTTCTCTGAGTAAAAATTTATGAAGTGGGTCAACATTTTATCGAAGGTCGAGTTTTTTTGTGCAATTATCTGTTGATGCTTCACAACGATAAAAGAAAAATTCAAGTCTCACAATTTTACGAAATTCGAATTTTGGAAGTTAAAGCTATTAAATTTTTTTCGAAATTTTTTAAATTTATTTTTTTTTTCGCGATTGGTTATACCGATTCTGCTCATTTTTTACACAGTTAAGAATGATGATGTTTTCTTCCCATTTTTATTTTTTATTTTTTTTTTTTTTTTTATAAAAGTTATTAAAATTTTAAGAAATGTTACTGATATCTCAATGGCTTTAAAATCGCGTTTTGGCATAATATTGTTGTACGTTCTATTAATAATATTTTGCAGAAAAAAATTGCCGAACGCATCGAGGCGAAAGTTATTTACGCTTTTCTCTTGACGCCCAATGAATTTTGTATGGAAAACGTTCGCCGTAGATATGTAATTCGCATAAGTTTTTTAACAAGTATCGAAACTTTTAGCCCAAACTGAGGAGGTCAAGTGCAAAGTTTCGCCAATACATTTAAAACTCTTTCCGATTTAAATTTTAGTGTATTTTGAACGGCGCTGCAAGAGTGGCAATTCGGTTCTACGTGATGCATGTTACACAGCAGCATTAGTTGCGACAAGTACTAGCTTGTTTTGTGAGGCGAAAGAAAAATTCTTAGGGAAAACAAGTGTTCAGAAGAGGAGTATGCAGTTTAAGAGCATAGAGAAAAAATAAGCACTTAGAATCTCTTTACATCGCAACAGCAATGAAGGAGTCAGCAATCAGATTTGTACGCGAATATCGCTTGTGGCAAAATGCATGAATGCTTGCCGTCAACTTGCAACACCGATTTTGTATAGACACTTGAATGCCTCCACTGACAGCCACTAAGAACAACAGAAAAAATTATGAAATACCAGAAATAAAATAAAAACTTTTGTAGCAGCATAAAGCCAGTATCAATGCAGCTCTTCGGGCACCACGCCACAACGAACTGCTGGAGTGAACGAAGAAAGTAATTTTAAAAGGAAATTGCTTGTCGAAAACACTGTTAAATGATTGGCAACAAGGAACCATATGCCACAGCGATACCACAACAATTGCCGTTTATTTTTTTTTTTTGCAGTAGAAGAGGTGAATGCACTTGAAAGCGAAAGAATTTTATGAAGCGAAGTAAGAGAAACAGCTACATTATATACATACATATCTACAATAGCTGAACATACTTATTTACACAAAGATACACATGTCTCTCTATATGCCCACATACTTGCTGAATAAAAAAAATGAAAATATTAGCAAATAAAAACACAAAAAGTAATCATTCGGAAGCACGTTCCATCTTTTCAACTTGCTTCAGTTTGAAACCTCCAATTGTGTCTTACAACTTGCATTTCCAACAAAAAGTGAAACTGGTTAAAGTTGCTGCAACATTTCAATTATATCAACAATGATATGTTGGGTAGCTGCGTGCCCAATTCTGCCCACTCGTTTAGTTTCTTTTTTTCGACCTCCATTTCTCAGATTGCCCACTAATTTGGCTACCGCCATTCTGCGCTCACTTGATTGGGAGCGAAATCACGTTTTGATCTTAGACTTTTTAAGGAAGGAAGGTATGCTCGTAGAAATTATTTGCAGATATGTATAAAGCAACGGATACTATGTAGTTGTGAACATCAGCGTCACTCACAGGTGATTTTTCGCATCGAATAAATTGTTGACTGCAAAATTCATAAGGGCATAAATAGCAAAGCTTCTTCGAATAAGCAATGTATTGCAAGAAAGTTTTCATGACCAAATTAAATTTTTTCCCAGTTCCTATCACCTGCTTTCGCTTCTTGGGCCAACAAGTTACAATATATTCCGTTTTAAAAATAAAGACTACCAAAGGGTTTTCTTGAAAAATTTCAACAGCAGAAGAGTAGATCTGTAAATCTTGAGATTATTCTGTGCTATAAGGTTCTTACACGACGCACGAAGTAAATGGAATTCGAATTCGATGAGGCCATAAATAGAGAACAACCAGAATTAGGCGAGGAACTGCCGAAGGGTCATTCATTTGAGTGATCCTTAAGAAGTTTTAAACCAAGAGAATTCAATGAAGCCGTCCTAAGAGACCACAGAAAATCTCAATTCAGTGTAAAGCTGCATATTAAACCAAAACCGAAATTAGTTTACTCGTTGTCTAGATAAAAACATCAAACTGCTGAAACTCAGAGACAACCAATACAGTAGTTGAACTTGGATGGGTAAATAATTCTATTATTACACAATCGACTATGTAAATTAGTGGCAATGAAAATATAAAATGGAAAAACAAACAGACAAAGCAAATGTATAAGAACAGAGAATATTCTGTGAGTCTTTGAAGCGAGACGTGTATGTTAGGGTGGAGCGAAAAAAATAATTTTTTTCGATTTCAAACACCCAAAAGTGCGAAAAAGTTGCGTAACATGATCACATTGTGAACCGTAATAAACGGTTTTCCGATCCGATAACATTTACGCTCCTCCCAAGAGCTTCTTTATACTTTTTTTTACTATTTTCTGGAAATATGTTGAGTACGTACATTTTTTTTGTAGCCCATCAAAATTTTATTGAAACAAAGTACAAAATTCAAGTTGCTAAAAAATCGCGTTGATGTTTGGATTTTTTGTTTAGTATTACGCAGTTTTTCCATACAAAGTAAGTTCGACAATTTTTTTGTATGAAGGAAATTCAAAAACCCGTAAGAAAAAAATCCACTAAAATTTTATGAGCTACAAAACTACATACTCAAAATCTTTCTAGCATACCTTTTAAAAATTATAAAAGAAATTTTTCGAAACATTGAGGTTCTTGCAGCAACCGTAATATTATCCGATTGGAAAATGGTTCAACACCGTTAAATGTTATTCAACTTTTCCGCCCTATTAGAATTTCGAAATCGCAAAAATTTACTTTTTTCGCTCCACCTTAAAGTACGACATGCGACAAAGTATTTAAAGAAAAGCTATAACTCTGAATGTTTGTGCTCAACTAACCGACTGAAACAACAACAAAAACAGCAGGCCACCAGAGGCGTTGGCAGTGAGGCGTAAAAGCTTGTTGCTTAGAAGATAAAAAAATGAGAGTAGGAGGCTAACATAAGAATATGTGTATAAAAACCTATCTTTGTATTAGTACACATAGCGCACACGATCTCCAAAATTGACACAACTCAAAGTTTTGCATTTTTGAAGTTATGCGCTAGAAATGTACACAGTACTGTTATTTACTTTTCACCAAAAACTGGAGCGAATTTTGGTTATAATTTGTTGAAAAAACCCTAAAGTAAAGTCTCCTTCTTTGCCCATATGATTAGCATGTGATAAGAAATAGTTTCTAGCATTTTTTGACAAACATGTAATTTTGAGTTATGTCACTTTTGAAGACCGTATGTGATGTATGCAACTACTGTGGCTGTGTGTGGGCAAATGACATGGCGTCAATTGATTTTATTACAACGAACATTTATATGTTTTAATGACTAAGTATGTAGTTGTATTGATGAATGTAATGACAAACAGCTGTATAGACTACAAGTATGTAAATGATGGCTTAAAGTGATTGACCGACAGGCGAATGCGCGCTATGTTGACGGAAATTCAAATTCACACCTCAGCTGTGGTCAAAAGGTCATCTACTCAGTCATATACATACATACTATATTCATACAAACATACATACATGTGTATTGTTTGTGCGCATGTAAATCTTGGTTTCGTTTGAGCAGGTGGTCCGGCTGCTGCAGATCAAATCAGCATAGTTGTAATATTTTTTTTTTAGTTATTTATGTAATATAAGTATGTACAGACACAAAATTTCAATCCGCTTAGATGGAAATTCATTGTTTATAACCACATATTTTCTATGCTTACTAATTGTGTCCAAGATTGCCCTTATTACTGGCGCCTTCCTTACTCGTAAATCTCCTATTACTTAAGCTCATTTGCCTGGCGTCAGTCTATGTATGTATGTAGTATGTATGCTATTCAGAAGAAATTTGTTTTATAATAAAAATGTTATTTCATAATAAAATCAAGTTTTGGGAATCATCTAGCAGGTGAGCAATGATTTTCTTCGCCAAGCGGCTTATTGTGAGCATTAAATTTACGACATTACCTACCTATGTATGTACCTACATATATGAACCACCAAGGGAAATTAAAAACCAAAAAAAAACAATGCACATAGGTTTGAAGTTGCGATCGCATAATTTGGCTGCCAAACAAGAAATATATGTGAATGGTCAAAAGCCTTTTAATGACCATAATTTGTGGTTACTTAATAAATGATTTTATTTTCTGCGCTTTTTAAATAAATGAAGAAATTAACCAAATTTGCAATAAAACAAGTCCAAGTCCATTATATTCAGTTTAGGATTTGTTTGCTTGTTGTTGTTTCTTAATGATGTCTAATTTTGCAAATTTCAATTCATAAAACTTAATAAATGTACAAAAAGCAGATGTTATGGTAATTTATTTTAACTAAAAAAATAGTTATATGCAAATTGTTGGTGAAGCTAAACTACGAGTATAATTTTCCAAAACATTCAATAATCTGAACTGATTTAAAAATTTGCAAACTAATTAATCGAACAAAGAGAATGGCTGGGGGCTGTGAGCTTGTATCATTCATGCCATGTGAAGCACACTCGAGTGGAAAGTAACGGGAAGAAAACGTGCTGGGCCTAACAGGGCTCTCAAACCAACTAAGTGAAAGCAGCGATCCTAAGCAAACTGACTGGAATATTGACACATACCGTATGATATTGTTCTGGGAATGTCGTTTCAGTATTCTTGTATATTTTTCAAGAAGGAAAATATGGTCTTATGTACTATCTGCACCTATGGCTTGAATAAGGACTGGTCTCTGTTCGAAAGATGCAATAATTTCGTCTGCCTGGTTACTGTAGCTTCTTTCAGAAAAGTTCGTTTTATGAAGAAGACAACTGGTGTAAAACAGGATGGTAGGAGAATGTTAATTTATTAAGTCTAAGAAGTCGCAGCCTTTAGTGTCTTTCGTTATAATTGGAGGCTATAAACGAACTCTGAATTGATTCTTTATTTTAAGTGACAATTAAATCAAAAACTGTACCATGCGAGAGATGGCTAAGCAGAACAGTCTAAACTACATTTGGATTCCCGCTCATAGGGATATAGAGGGTAACTGCATGGCGGACAAACTTGCGAGGGGTACGGCCATGCATATACTTCCGGGAAAAGAACGTATTATTATGCCCTTCGCCACTTGCAAGCTGTTTTAATATAATTTATCTAGATATACTATGGGTTGTCGCATTGTCGAAGCTTATATTATATAAAGAGAGAGATATATCTCACACAATTGGTGGTCTAGGAGGCCACTTTCTTATAGGAAAATACGCAGAACGGCTCGGAGTACCTTAACAAAGTAGATGTTTCAGAAGTTGACAAAACTATGAGGAGGTAGAAGCAGTTCTCAAAGGCGACGTTTTTTTTCGTAGAAACGAAAACACTATTATATAAGACGCTAGACCCTGTCAAAGTCTATTATCGCGGTATTGTTCTCAAAGACAAAAAGATATGTAATGTTTCTTTTTTCCGAAGCGCAAACCCCCAGAAATTATTGGGCCTCTCTTACTCCTTTGCTTAATTTTTGATTTCTTCTCTAAGCGTGCTCTCAGAGCAATATTCTGATTCAGTTGGAATTGTAGCTGATGTCTCTTTGACTAAGCCGCCTGGGATCCACGCAGCTATCAATTTGAAGCAAGGGATATCACATTGGCTACTGAAGATTTTAAACTTCTCTATCATATCTTATCTATATTTTCCTATCTAAACTTGACGGATCATTCTTTGGTTGTTATACCAAAATTAATTCACGTTCGGGTAGAATAATAATTTGATTACTAAGAGACTACATACTAGTGCTTTTAGGGACAAAACTCACATTATTTTCTACTTATGCTTAAAAAATAACAACACATGTTAAAATTATTAATTTTGGAGACGTTGTCGTCTACCTTCTTTAAAGATGTAATTTTATCTGCTTTATCAGATCCAAAAAGTATTCAATGTGCATACGCCTCGCAATATAATTAGATATTCCCGTTTGCATATTATCAAGCAGCCTTATCTGCCCCAAATCAATAGCAAGGCGCAATGGATAAAAGTTCGTTCCAATTTTCCATTCCAGCCATTGTTTATAATAAATGTTTATATTAAATGGATTTGAAAATATATACTTGAAGGCACTTGAACACTAATTTGAAAATCACAATAAAATTTTGTAATTGATTCACGCATTTAGCGAACACAATATACTGGTACACACATTACACTGAATAACGCTTAATTAACAAGAATTTTAAATTACAAAGTTGTTCAATGGTCAAGGCAAACACTATGCAACTGGCTTCTTGAATTTTCTTCACTGCATACCATAGACAGCGAGACAAAATATGCTAATTTGCGTAATTTAGCTTGAAATAACAAATATTAACTGTACACACATTAGGGCGGGTCGGGAAACACAAAATGTTTGATATGAAAATTGTATAGGTCTTAACAGGTTCTATTTTAATCCCTTATTCTTGAAATGATAACCTGGTTCTCTGCGACAATATCTGCAGTCTGCGAAATGAGCTTGAAAAATTTAAAGTAAGAGTGGGAATACAAATTTTTAAAATTTTTACAATGACTTGTGTACATCAAATCCGGAATTTAGATAAAATAAAGGAACGTAATTACAATATTTTAATCAATTAATTTTCATTTCCTACTTAATATATTAAAATATTGATGTTACTTACTTTTAATTTGCCCAATTTATTTTTTTATGATTTTATGATAGGAAATAAATTCCGGATTTGATCTACACAAGTCGTTGTAAAAATTTGAAAAATTGGTATTCCCGCTCTTATTTTCAAATTTTAAGCTCATTCCGCAGACTGAAGACATTGTAGCAGAAAACCAGCATTTCTTTTCAAGAATGAGGGATTAAAATAGCAGCTGCTAAATCCTATACAATTTTCGTATCAAACATACCAGTTTTTTAAATTTTTACAACGACTTGTATAGATCAAATCCGGAACTTATTTCCTATCATAAAATCATAAAAAACTAAATAAGGCATAATAAAGGAAAGTAATTACAATATTTTAATCAATTAGTCATCATTTCCTACTTAATTTATTAAAATATTGATGTTACTAACTTTTAATTTGCCCAATTTATTTTTTTTGATTTTATAATAGGAAATAAGTTCCGGATTTAATCTACACAAGTCGATGTAAAAATTAGAAAAATTGGTATGTTGTGTTTTTCGACCCGCCCTAATACATATATATACGTGCACATATTGAATCACTTTTTTACATACACGCAATAATTTAGTATTCTGACCGAATTTCAGGCCAAACGAGTTGCAAACCAAATGTGAACATAAAAATGCCGATCGTTAAAATTTCGTATCAAATTACTATGAGTACTAAGTTGTGGAAGAACGCGTGCAAACGACTACGAAACAAAGGTAGCACTGAGAGGAAAAACAACAAGTGCTAAATTAATATCTACAAGTAAATTAAGCTAAAGTNCAGTTTTATTTTATTATTTTTCTACACGTCTTCGATTTCGTTACTGCTTAGATAATTTTAATGGTTGAGTAGTTAAAAACGTCAGTAAAGTTTTGGTCAGCTAAACTTACTGAATTGGAAGATAAGGAAATATTGACTTCATCATATATACGTTATTTTATCTTATTCTGTTAATTTTTAGTTGATAAATTCTACACACATCTGACTTTGTTCAAACTTTTGCACTCATACCAAAATTGATAGACATTTACTATATTCGCTAAATTTTCAACTCGTTTTTGAATATCTTACATTTTGTTTGAATTTTTTCTGTATAAGAGCTTATTGAGGATTCTAGAAATAGTGGTAACATTTAAAATATTCTTGTCGTTTTAAATATTTTTCTACTGAAAAAGATTTTCGTCGTATCTGTCCCTCTTCGTTTCTCATCGAGATGCTGCTTAACCAGCCAATCACAAAGGCAGAACGGCTGAAACAGCCTCGCTTTTTGGAGTATTGAACAACCATTATAAAAACAAGTTAGCAAAGGCGTTCAGAATCGAGCTTAAAGCTTAAACAGACGCCAGCGTTGATCCGCATTAACTCGGACTTAATCCGGATCAACTGCAGTTAATTCCCGAGCTGATCCGGATCACCGGATCAACGCTGCCGTCCGTTTAAGCTTTTAGACAGCTGAGGAAAACTCCATAATCTAGAATTAAAATCGTACTTTTATGCTTCCACTTTGTTTCGCCATTTTTTTATTTCTTCCTAAATTGCATTCCATTTGATATTTCAATATTATATTTTTTAATTTATTACATATTTTTTCCTATTTGATTTTTACTTAGTTTTTATATTTTTTATTTTATTTTAGTTTATTTTATTGTATTATTTCTAATTTTGTATTTAATAATTTTTCCTTTCTTATTTAGTTCCATTTATTTTCATTGCCTTCATTTTTAATTAATTTTCTTAATTTTTGCCTTATTCCATTACCATTCATATCTGATTTACTCATTTCTTTGCGCTCAATTAATACTTTTTTCTCCCTTTAACATTAACATCTTTAACAGTCTTTGGCTTGTCAGTCACGCGAGCTTACATCATATGTCAAATAAGTAGAAATGGCAGACGATAGCTGTCGCCCCGACAACTCAACATTGCCTACACTTAAAAACAAAAAAATACGTACATCTCATCCATCCTTTGATTGACAAAATTTTTTTTGGAAATCTTTTTGTTTTTATCTTACATCTCATATACACACAGGACAGATACAAATATGTAAGTTTTGGTATAACACTTTGTATGTGCTTAAATGAAACTTAAAAACCGCGAGTTGGCGTATCGGCCAATGGTAAGACTTAAAAGTGCCACAAATAACGAGTCAACAAAACAATAATAAATACAAAGATATCAATTTACCTCAAAAATGCAAAGAAAAAAAGTAATAAATCACTTTAAATCAAGAAAAAAAAGGCATTTATTTGATTTTTATAAATTTCAGACATTCGTTGGCACTTCAAGGTCGCAGCTGTCATTAAAAACTTGAGAGTACTGTGCGTGCAATTTTATGGCTACTTGACTGTAGCAACACACATAATATTTAATATAAGTACATACATATTTCCGACTTTTTACGTGGTATTTCGGAAAAAAACAATCACACGACCCACAGTCATCCCAAACAGCTGAGTTCGAACCGGCAGCAATGACAACAATAAGAGCGATCACTTGCCTACTGGAGCGTCGGGTCAGTAAGTGCTTTTAGCCGTCAATTACATTCAGCAAATACGCACAGCTGCAAGGAGGTTATTGACTGTAAGACGATTACTTTGTTTTTATATTACAAAGCTGGAGTTGATTAAAAACCTACGTACACGAGTGTTTTTATTTTGATTGTAATTTTTCGTAATTTTCCTATTTTTTCAGGGTTTCTGAACTGTTTTTGTGTAACCTTACCTAAAGTTCAATATCCCGTCGAATGTATGCGTCTACGAATTTGTGGACCTATTTTTCAAGAAATGAAGTCAAGATCAGTTGCATATTTACTGCATATGTATGTAAATTGTAGAAATTCACGAATGTTGTGCAGTTCAAGTAGGAAATGGTTTTGTAAACAAATAAACCTACGTACATATTTGCATTTCGGAAATGTTGGCTGAAAATATTGCTTACGAAAAACTTGCATTTCGAGTGCTTGCATTCATATTTTGGCAGCTGTACAAAATAATTATCTAAACAACAAAATTAGGGCAACGCACTTGTGACTTTTATTCTCTTTTTAACTGTACCAAATTTTTGTATGTATTTTGTATCTTCGCCCTCTGGTAGGTAGATGCATTTTAAATGCGACAGACTGAGGATTTTTTGCATGGTGGTCAATTGTTTTTGAATACTGTTAGGCAGTGAAACAATTTTGATTTAAGGTAATTATGTATGTAATTGTGGAATTGCTGCCATCTTGAATAATTGTTTTTTTTTGTTGATGGTGCTGCACATTTTCTGCCATACATAGTATCTATGCTGAACAAAATTTTTATATGGGAGAAAATTTGCAGAACTGCCAACAAAAAAATTTAAATAAATGTATGCTATATAAAAATTGATATAAAATTGATACGTAGAATGTACTACATTTATTATTAAAAATATATGAATTTTAAATAAACAAAAGGAAAATATGACGAGGAGTGTACCTATGTATATCGAAATTAAACTGCAATGTTATTTAATATGATTTTAAATTCTGATACCTTAAATGCTATTAAATAAATTTAATACAATAAATTAATAAAACAAAAGCCGAAGAAAAAAATGTTTACGATTTTCTGGCTCTGTGCTGTGAAAATGGCCATAATCATAAAATTTCCATTTTTAGCAAATTTAATTTTTAAATTTAAAATTTCGTTCTTGATTACATCACAATTCCTAATTTTAACTTGTTTTTATTTATGTTTACTTAATTTTAAGTATTTCTCAAAAAGTCGTGTTTGCGATTTTTAAGACGCCAAGTCTCTAAAAATGGTGTAAATGATGCTGCCGCTTCAAGGTTGAATTGCACAACAAAAAATATGCTATTTTTTTATTATATGATTCCAATTTTATTATTTTAAAAATATTTTTAATTCTTGACTTAGTACTCATGTATATTTGTATATAAGTATATATTTCTAATATTATGATTGTTGCAAAGCCATAAACAACTGATCGCGTGCCTTTTGTGGATGCTGTCAATACACAACCGGGTACGCGCGTTGATTGTAGGCGGCTACGAAGTAAAAAAAAAAAAAAAAATAAATTGAAGATTTGCGCTGTAAATATCGAATAGTTAAGCAAGCCAATACAAATCAGAATTTATTGTTATTCTTCAATTACGAAGCGCATTCCACCTCGATTTGGTTGAGGAAATCTTCACACAAAAGGTGAGTCTAGCCAAGCTACGAGTCTTTACTTGTAAATGTAAAGCTCATTATTATTGCCTGTCCGCCGCCGCCGCCACCTTTGTATTCGACCGCCAATTGTTATTTAACGAATGATTGTTTTATTACTGGGCTAGGCCATCGATTCTATTCTCAATCGCATTGCCATTCAAGTCTGAGCGTCATCGAGGGTTTTGCTCATGGATTATTTGTACATATGTATGTAAGTGCGCTTGCAACTTTGTCTTGCGGTATTTCCATTGTTTTGCCAGTATTTGTCGATCAACAGGTGTTTCTCTCGCGCCAATTCGCCAACAATGAGGTATGACATTTATTGCAAACAATTAACGGGTGATTTTTTTGAGGTTAGGATTTTCATGCATTAGTATTTGACAGATCACGTGGGATTTCAGACATGGTGTCAAAGAGAAAGATGNACAATTCATCTCAAGAAATGGACCGGTAAGTTGGCCACCAAGATCATGCGATTTGACGCCTTTAGACTATTTTTTGTGGGGCTACGTCAAGTCTAAAGTCTACAGAAATAAGCCAGCAACTATTCCAGCTTTGGAAGACAACATTTCCGAAGAAATTCGGGCTATTCCGGCCGAAATGCTCGAAAAAGTTGCCCAAAATTGGACTTTCCGAATGGACCACCTAAGACGCAGCCGCGGTCAACATTTAAATGAAATTATCTTCAAAAAGTAAATGTCATGGACCAATCTAACGTTTCAAATAAAGAACCGATGAGATTTTGCAAATTTTATGCGTTTTTTTTAAAAAAAAAGGTATCAAGCTCTTAAAAAATCACCCGTTATATTGAGCACAAAAATAAATTATGTGTGTATGAGTACACTCTAAAAAGTGCATGTAAAACTACTACTGAAAAGTGTTTATTTTTCAATCAGACTCTGTGTACAAAATGTTCAAGATTTTATTTTGCACATGAGGTCCTTAAAAAATACACATAAATATACACATAAAATGTTTAAAATTGCAAATATTTTGAATGTCAAAAAATAAATTGTTTACTAATAATAAGCAATAAATGCTCATATTTACTCAATTTTAAACACTTTGTGTGTAATTCTACTCAACGTGACAAATTTGGTATGTAAAAGTAAACAGATAGCATTTAATTTTGCACGCATTAGGAGAGGAAACTGGTTACCTCTCCTTATATGCGTAAATTTAAACAAATATTTTTAGAGAAAATTTTAAATATTTTATATGAAAACTCTTAAATTGTGAACAATAAATGTTTAGAAGTGAGGAAACTAATTAGAAATTTGTTCTACGCCACACATATGATAAGTAAATGTAAACGGACAGTGTTCAATTTAATTAACACGGTGTGTAAACTTGCAATCATGAAGAGAGGAAACTGGTTACCTATCTTAATATGCGCAAATTTAAACAAAAATTGTTTATAGTGTAGCTTATTTCCTATACATACCTTTATACATAAATTGCATACAACTTTATTGAGCGCTAATGTGGGGCAATGAACATCACTATTTAGCACATATTTAAATATATTATCGACGTTAAGTTTTAATGCAAATAAATTTGGTTTTAATGGAGGTAAGTTTTTTAAATTACTATCAAGAGGTAAAAAAAAATGTTTAGTTAGTGGCGAGATATACCTATTTCTCCGCCTGCGCAGCAAAATTAGCATCACGCTCATTACTTGGTCTGGCGCATGCCGTAAAATTTTACAACTTTTCAATGGCGGAATTTGAGCGGTGCTCACAAAAGCATCAGTATATATTAACGACTGTATTATTAGAGTTGTCAGTGAGAGAAAGAATTAAGAAGGTGGGAAAAGTGAGGCGATCGTGGGAAATCATTATTCCTCCGCAAGATGGCCAGGCTTTCTTAGAGATTTTTAGTTGTTTGGCAAAGAAGAGACAATTTACCTCGTACATTCTTAATATATCCGATCCAAAAATGCGCCATCTCAGTCTGCTGAAGACCCTGAAGCTGCAGAGAATATGCTATGTACTATCTTCTAACTCAAAGCAAATCTGCTACTTTAAGTATTGCAAAGACTTCTAATTGAAAGTCCGTTGTCGCCAAAAGCTGTAAAGCATCTGAGGTTAGCCTTCCAGTTCCATTTTTAGTCCTTGAGCCGTCGGTATGGAAAGTTTATACCGAACTCCCCGAGGGAATGTTTGGATCTTTCCATTGCTCCTTTGTAAAAAAGCTTGCGTCGTATTTTCTTTCAAAATAGACCCCCGGTATCAGAATTTTATTTGGGACAAAAAATAAAAGGTAATGTACTGACAACCCTCTTAACACTCCGATCGTCGTGTCAAAATCCAAAAGAATGCAGTCATCTTCATTTCTGGTTATACGCCACCATACTGCAGCAGAATATTTGACGGCCGGTCTCAGACTCCAAGTCTTTCTAAAGGAGAAAATCGCACAGTATTGACTGTAGATCTAAAATGGGGCTTTATCCGGCATATCTAGTAAAAGCGAATAAATGAGGAGGAATTAAGGACATGATCTATAAGAACCAGATTTTATCCGCTGTTTTTATTAGGCATGAAAATAGGATCATAGCATTGCTAAAGACAGAATGTTTCGTCTTAGTGAGGTGGAGAGATTTGTAAGTCTGCAGATCAGATGGTAAGAGATGTAACCTCTCTTCTAGGGTTAATTTCTGACTGTATGAAACCGTAGTTAAACATATAATCTTTAAAGAAAGCTTCGTTTTATGGAACCTAATAAAAACAACAAACTAATCAGAAAGCTTCACTAGGAACAGCGGGCAGCCTTCATTGGAATTATTGAGTACTTAGGAACAGTCAAACTCTGTCATTCAATGTCATGCCGTCGCGCGTCAACATCACAGATAGGGCTTCTATAGAAGGGGCTGCAGTCAGACCTAGGGGTACTGAGTTCTTAACTGGCTCAGCAATTTGACACTCTAGTATTTTTGGACGTTTCATCCCCTTAAAAGAATGCAGTACGGCGACACCGGCGAACTTAACACAAATGGGTCGAAGCTTGACGGAAGGATCAGTGGAAGTGTCCTTTGCATAGAACTCTAATAACCTCAAATTTAGACTTCCAGATGACTGTAATGTGTTCCAGATAGACATAGCTGTCATAAGGCAAGTAGATAGTGGCTCAATTGTCTGTTAGCCAGGAGGCAATCACGGCTTTGGCATCTTTTGCCTCTTTCGGCTGTGCTTACATTTTCTTAGTCAGAGTTAAATGGGCCATGATAACGCTAAAAATTGAGTTGTGTCGTGGGAGTATCATTGACTACGCTTTAAGCTCAGAGAACACTGTGCGAAAACTTGTGCAACTGCAAACTTTTTCTGGCCAGTCGTCGATCGCGGTCGGCCAAGGGATCATTTTGGGTACATAAAATCGAATGGGTGTATTGACGAGATACTGTCCGATGGTATGCACTCGATAAGACTAAATGTCACACTAGATGTTCACTGTCGCAGATCCTTAGAAGACGATGAAGATATCCAGCTTTTACAAGGCTACGATCTAAAAATTTTAATAGCACTTTTTAACTACCCCTGAGGAGCACAGAGTTTCGGTTAGCAGTTAGCGATCATAAGGATATCACAAAGCCCTGATACCCATGGTCCAATTATGGCTTTGTTTGGGGAACCAACTGAACCTAACCTGGCCGAAAAGAGAAGATTCCGTCTTCCATGGATACAGGCAAACTTTATTTCTGTTGAAATTACGCAAAGGGGTTCTAGAAGGCGGCTCCTTCCTGATAAGGAATAAATGCCGACACGCTGATTAAAAAGGCAGAACTGGCCTGATTGTCTCCGAAAAAAAGGAGTTTCAATTTACCAATAGAAGTTTTCTTGTGAGAACTTCAAATGCCACCGTGGCGACCACTCGATTATAAAATAAATAAAAGATTTCCAAAGCTTCTTCAATTCAAGTTTTTATGTTTACATATTGGTCAATAAAACCCATTTGCATACCATTTATAATATCATCATAAAAATATATACATAAATTTGTCTAATAGCATACCGTTTGCAATCACTGTGCTCCTTCTAGCCAAGATGGCAGATTACGAAAGTTGCTAAGGTGCCGTGTAGACTAGCATGGGTCGCTACACCAAAACTGCAACGTTCTTACCCGCCTCCCTGCTCTAGCTTAACAGCCAGTGTATTTAAGTACTTATCACATGCACCACTATTCATTTTTTCACATTGCACTGCAACCTACTTACCTAGTGGCGAGTGTAGGCTGCTGAGTGTTGCATGTTGATTGCCTGCTGCAGCAACTTGCCACTCAAAAGTTGAAGTTGTAGAATGGCAAATGCACGCATGCGCCGCTGACATAACTACACATGTCTGTATGTATGTATGTATGTATATAATTTTGTATGCTCTAAGCCTTTTATGCATTCAATCAGTGTGGGGCAGTGCGTGTGCTTTTCAACTCTGCAAATACAAGAAACGTTGAATGACAATTCGAGTGCGATTGCAATGTGAAATAAATAGACAAATAAAAATGGCGCACGGAGCACATTTTCGTAGTGCGTGTGGGTGGCTGCAGAAGGTCGTGCTGTTGCTGTGGCAAAAGCGCTTGCCTCTGCTGGATGGAGAACTTGGGGAAAATGCCTGTGCTTGGCGAAGTATGTACGTCTATGCGACGGCGCATGAATGAATGCATGAATGAATGAATTTCAGTTTTAGATGCAGATTTGTAAAGCCACACCAGAAAATCCAGAAAATAAACTTCAAGATAAAATAAAATACGCCATCTAGTAAGTACTTCAGGAAGTATGAATGAGCGTAGCAAAATTTCGTAAATGAATTCTGAATGCAGTGGTGGTGGTGGTAATTTTTCTTGACTTTAAGAGATATTTTTATTTGTATTTTTGCTTGCGCTTTTAACCCCCACACACATTGTAAAGTGTAGACTTCTTGCAAGAGACTTAACTTTTTGGACTATTTTATCTGGGGCGCGATTTATGCCTTCCGCTGGCATCTAGCAAATGCAAGTAGAATCAAGCGAGAGCTATTAAGAAACGAGCGAAAAAAAAAACTGCGCTAAAATAACACTTTTCATACAGAGAGTGAAAAAAGTGCACACAAAATACAGAATCGTGCATTAATTTGCACTTTGAAGTGCACGTCAAAGCGGCTTGCATGGGCGTTTCTCCACCTTTTTTTTTTTTGCTCGTTGCGTCCACATAAGCTGGTGTGTTTAGTATTTTTTCCTGTTTTTCTTTTTTGCTCCTTGCATTCGCAGACGTCATTATTTCCGCTTTAATAGCATCTTAAGTTGCGTAGCAAAAGCGTACTTAAAATAGGCACAAATTGTTTAGTGTATGGCGAATTTTGACATTTGAATGGCGCAGCAAAGCAAACAGTATAAAAAGTGATATGAGCAACGCCTGACGCCTGACGCCTGACGCTTGACGGCTGACAGCAACGCGCCCATAAAGAATATACTAAGTTGGTATGGTACTCGTATTAGCATGAAGATGTACAATTTTTAGCATCAGTCTGGATAAATAGAATCTTCTGTTGTTCTTGGTTGATTCAGTTCTATGTATAGTGTTGAGAGTGTATGTGTGTTTGCCAATTAAGGCATAAGGAAAACATATATGCAAATGCTTTAACTCATCGAATTTATTTATTTTCTTAGCGCGGGTGACTTTTATGATAGCAGATGAATATTCAATAGCCTCGCATGCTTACTAATGAATGTTTGAAGAGATTGTCTAGGTTGCTAGAGCCAGACATTGTATTTGGGCAGGGATAGTCGTTACAGCGAACTTTTCTATTATGTTTCATCCTACTACTGTTCTTTTTTTGGAAATAATTCTATACATACATTTTCTTAAATACGTTTTATTTCGTAATTTCTAATTTCTTAAGCTAAATAATTGTTTTCAGTTTTTAGAGGTGGCAATTTCATACCTGGCCGTTACATCTTTAAAATTGTGTATATGTACATAAATTTGTTTACTTAAGAACCAGCTTGGCACAGAAACTTGAATGTCACCTAACATCTCTGGGAACGCTTCGAGTGCAGTCGACTGAACAATTCCATCCAAGATCCAAGACCCATTTCGATTGGGCTGCGGATACCAAAGCAGTGTGCACATTGACATAGTCATATCCATAAAAATACAACGCATCCACAGTTGGACAATGGAAGTAGGCATACCTACGAACAACGTGGCGGGAGCCATCTGTTGGTGCAGGTTGATTCTATTTACAGAGTGAAAAAATGATGTCCTTCCGAACGAATTCGGAACATCCCACATACAACTGAGCCAAGAAACAATCGCACGAGAAACACAGAAAATAATGAAATCGGAAAAAAATTACTTTAGAATCACTATTTGAAACTTTTTCAGAATACAACATATTGACATGTGATCTGTGTGAGTTCTATCGCCAAACGCGCTTGACGGAGAAAACAAGCTTTCATTCTAGCGGCTTTGTAGTTCTGATCAAAATTGTGCCTTGACAGACGGCAGTAATGCGGATTACCGAGCGGTAAGGTGGCATGTTTGTTAGGGGCATATTTTGCAATTATATTTTGACCAACTTCCTGATCACCTAGAGCCTTAAAACTAAACAGTTGGCTCGGAACCCGATGACAATGCAATACGAAAGTTGAGTTAATCCGATATGTGGCGCAGGAGTCGAGATATTTTAAAAACCCGTTTTTATAGTCCGATTTGGCTAATATTTAGAAAGCTTGCTTTAAAATAATTTGTTTTTACAACTATCTTATTTTTTATTCATTCAATTAAAATTTCTAAATATATTTTTTTTAAGTTGTTTTCAGTTAGCTGTTGACTTTTTAATAAATTGAAACTCTAAAATATTCATTAACTGATAATAAAATAAAACATCTAAAAGGAAATAAAACAAAATTAAATAAAGTAATAAAAATATATAAATAAAATAAATAAAAAAACAACAAACTTTTTGCCAATTGAGGATCACCACTCGGCTACCGCGGACGCCAAACTCGATTGCAAAAATGCACGATGACGAAAAGAATAAAGGTCAAGGATAATTCAATGAAATAAAAATTTTCTAAGTTCAAAAAAAGCTCCGAAAATTCGATAAAGCCAAAGTAGTACGAAATCTTTTAATAAATATCGAATCCCTCTGATTCGTATGGGGTTAAACCTTCAAATTGTTGTATTCAAAGCTTTGCTCAATGCTTGAGAAAAATGGCTATACATTTTTTTCCTCTCCTGTACAATTTTTAAATTGGGTCTTACCAACTTTTCACTCTAAGTTAGCGATATGTGAAATTTTTCAGATCAAAATAACTACCATCAAATACAAACTAAAATTGTAAAGCCGATATTTTCCTCGAACAAATTTTCATTTTCCTTATTTAGTGCAAATATGACTTTGCATCCGGCTTGTAGCGACGTTACGCTTGCGCTCATGTCGCCGCTTACCCACCCGTTCCTGCATATTTACCTCTACATACATACCTACTTTCGATAAACCAATATTACATGTTACTTTTAGTTTCATTCGCGGTAATTTTTTCGTTTTCATTTTCATTATTGTTATTAAATTTTCAGAAAGCAAAACACCACATTAACGGCATAAGAAGTAATAACATGACATTACCGTGTAAGTGTTTTTGTTGTAATCTGCGTGTGCACATCACATGCATACGCATGACTCACGGTAGCTAACGTCCCCACCCCCACCCCCACCCCCCTTCGACAGCTGTCTGTTCCGGCTGATGCTTCTTCTTATCGCTGCTCATCCATGCATAAGACGCTGTGTCCGTGACCGTTGTCATCCACAACCGCTGGATGTGTGTATCCGCCTTGTAAACATTGCGGCCGCATTCCGTTGCAGCTTGTTGCTTTCCTCGCTCAATGGCACACTCACCGCATGATTTTCTCAGCGCTAACTTTTTTGTGCTTAGTTTTGTGCTTTTACGTATCAGCGCAATCGCGTGCTGCTAACTGTCCATTCGCTTAAGTTTCAATTTCTAGTGAAAGTTTTGTTGTGCGGGCTCGAAAGCTGTGAGGGAGCAGCAGCTGCTTTTAGCTGTCGATTGACGCGTGTTGCAATCGAAGTGCGTGTGCCCATAACGATGCACACGTGCGTACTTGGGGGAATTTAAGGTGTTGGTTAGTTGTTGTTTTAGGAATTCCTGCATATTTCGACAAGCTTGTAAGAACTTTCATTTGATTTCCGATTTGCTATTTCAAGACGCGGAGCGAAACAAGTAAATGTGGTCAATAAAATTTATTGTTAATGATTTTTTTTTTTGTTCATTTTTTTTTTATCTCTCACTTCCTTTGTTCGCGCGTGATTTACAATGAGTTGACATTATTTTCCTTTCTTTATTGAAATTCTTCTTTCACTACTCTTTTGTGTCATTGAGTAATTGTTGTGCAGTCCAAAGGTGTTGGTTGTTTTGCATTAATTTAAATTTTTGGATTTGTTTTTATGATAATCTTATTACCAGCAAAAGCTGTTGTTTGTTTTTAATTAGCCATTGGTTGTTCGTGTTATATTTTTAGTTTTTAAGCAGACTCGGTTATATGTATGAAAAATCGATTAGATTAACAATTTGGAAATGCAGCTTTAAATGCCTACGTTAGGAGTATTACAAAGGTGGGTTTGCATATATGATTTGTATAGTTGTACGAGGATCGTTGGCTATAACAGCCTCAACTGAATGTTAAAGGAAACTCCAAAGGCATTTTCATTCACTTGCTTGGCAATGTTTTACGATGAACTTTCCTTACGCCTATCGCTTTTCGAAATGTCCCAAACTAAAATCTTTCGAAATATTACCAAAATAGGGAAAAATATATCAAGAAAAAAGTCTTAATTAGACTCTACCTTAACAAGGCTTAATCAGACACTTGTGTGCTTTAACCTTAAGTAAAAATCTTGATTCACTTGTCCTTTGCTTGTACTTCTAGTACTATTTCTTCAGTAAAGGTTCTTTGGGTCCATCAGAAGCAAAGGCTAGCATGACTGGTTTGTCTCCAAACCAAACTCGTTTCCAAATGTAACACATTTCCGGATTTTTCATGGCTTTTCGTGTTTTGACACATTTAATTCGAGACATTTAAATCGAAGCTTTACTTTTTAAGAATGAAGAGTAAAAGGCAAGATGATCCAATTATTCCAAGCAAATACATTTTATACAAATTTATGATATTAGTTTTGCCTTTTAACTTTTTCTTGAGCTTAGTATGTATATAAAGTCCCATAGTTTACAAACTTTTTTTTCATAAGATGGATAAGTACTACTTCGCCTTTGATTCAGCACCATTTTCTGCCTCGATATATTATGAAGTTATGCCAATAACTACTCGTATAGCATGTATTTTCTTCAGTTCAATGCAGGCTTTCCCATCAGTCTGCGGACGATAATAGGATAATGGAATAACTAGATTAAGTTAGAAAAGCGTATGTGAAAAGTTTTTTCGTCCTCTCGGAGATGCGTTCCAGGCTGAGGGCTTCAATTACAAATAGAAAACAAAGAATAACTAAGGAATAAACCTGCCGCACTGCTCGCTATCCCAAATGAGGAGTTTCAGCTGTTATATGTACCTCCGCTATCACTTTCAGTCTATTGATTAGGCGTAGAGTTAGGTGTTTGAGTCACCTCAACTACAGGTCTGGACGTCGACGCAGAAAACGGTTTATTGATTTTCCTCGCTTTCTTCAAAAAGAAGCCCCTTCGAATTCGGCATCGTTGGAGCATGGGTGCAATAGCACAATATCGTGTAATGACGCCGGTAAGAACTATTTCTACAGATTTATTGAGTTTCAGTTTTTTCTAAATATGTAATTTGATCACTAAACCGTGGTCGCATTAACATCTCGAAGCTATAGTTGGCCATCTCATCAACTGCTACCAAATCCGAATTCAGTTCAGTAGTAAAAAAAGCTTTGGGAGGAGCCCAGAAGAAATTATTTTCTATTGAAGTGGATCAAAGTCTCAAAAAAATTTCTAATATATACAAATGCCATTTGCCATTAAATAAGTAAAATTAGTAAAACTCAAAATGACTGAGTTAACTTATTAAAAAGAAGAATAGCACTAATAGCGAATATGCAACTTAAAAACAACTAAGCTCACCCAACCAACGAACTTTAATAAAAATGATCATAAAAATTAATTGAATTAAATTGAAGTAAAAAATTCAGTGTGCTACTTCAGCACAATAATAACAAGGAGACAAAAATTATGCAAGAAATAGTACATATCGTCGCTCGTATGCCAGAAACATGAATGTGTAAAAATGAAAATTTTGGGAAATCAAGTTTGAATGTTTTTTTTTGCGAGACTTGACTACATTTATGCAATTGAAATTGTAAAAGGTATGGGGTTTCCACTAACGCATGCTTTTCTGGGTTTTGGTATAACATAGAACATCAATCGAGTCAATCCAATAACTCAAAACTGATAAATTTGCACATTAATGCTTCTGGCATAAGGGTGACGATATATTGCGATATTAGTCATTCACAAGCTTCGGACTTACATATAACAATGAAATACTATCAACAAGTGTACATGCATGCAGATAGCATACTAGCCTATGCCATAAATTCACACCATGTACGTTAGGGTGGACCAAAAATACATAGGAAAACCAACTTTTTTGATTTTTCCTGCTTCCACCCACAGACCTGAAGAATATCAAAAATAAGGAGACATGTATTTTTTAATTTGAATATTTTACATGGGGAGAGTAAATTTTGTTTTGTAAAATTGCTATAAAATCGTTAAAAATAAATATCTTCCCTTCAGAAGTTTTCAAGAAATAACAATATGATGCTTATTTAACTTAAAAATATTACCATGTACGTTTTAATAACCGATAATCCTGTCTGTTATATATGTACTAAAATTAGTTTTTTATGTTTTCATAACCACATCACGCACGAACAGCTCAATGGAAGTGTTTATTTTTTTTTTGCATTCCACTTGATAATTTATGTGGGTATGTGGTAAAAAAATGTTAAAAAATAGAGCTGCCAGATATTTGAAAATTTAAAATTATGTAAAGACTCAATAAAATAATTAAATTTCTTCATCGAAACTAAAAGCGTTTGAAGAGATTTTAAAACCCCAGCGGCACGGATAAATATTAATCGATTTAAAAATAAAAAATACGCGCCTCCTTATTTTTGATATTCTTCAGATCTGGGAGGTGGCTGGAGGAAAAAAATTTTGGGTCACCCTAATGTACGTACTCACAAAAAATACCTCCTTATTTTTGTTATTCTTCAGATCTGGGAGGTGGCTGGAGGAAAAAAATTTTGGGTCACCCTAATGTACGTACTCACATACATATATGCCAATTTGTATCATTTAGATAAGAAAAAAATAAAACTGCCGCCAGGCTTATCAACTTTTCACTTACATATATATATGGCAAAGTAGTCATAAGCTTTATTTATTGCTCAACAGCTACAACTAAATTGCAATTCGTTGCGCCACTTACATACATGCAACTTATTTCTTTTGATGCTAATTTGAGTGTGATATTTGCATTGTATGCAAAAGATGTATTTTAAATTGCAATAACTAAAGGAAAAGTCACATAGAAAGGTTAGAGGCTGCCGTTACTCTCAAAACAGAATATTGTTTGTGTAAGTAAACTTAAATTTAAGTGGGAGCAACGTTGTTCGCGCACCGGCAGTATCTGGTATGAATAGGGGACAAGTGCCATACGTGCCACTTGCCATCCAGAAGCAAACATTTTTATAATTTTTAAAGTACCAACAATGGGACAACAGTGCGCGGTCATTGGCGTTGGTAAGAAATTAAAAGAAAATAAATAGAAAAGACCAAATTTGGGCAAAGCCGAACATTAAATACCCGGTACACATATTAATTACACTGGTCTACAAGGGTTTTGCGAATAAGACGGGACCTGGTGTTTCCGAACGGATTTTTCGTGCTGGGGTCCAAAACTTCCCATCACGTCACGTTTTCGAGAAAAAAGGGGTTGAAACCCCTAAAAACAGCGTTTTTGGCCATTTTTGAAAAATTGTAGAGCTGAACCCTGACGTGCTACAAACTTTGTATATGTCAGAAATTAAAGGCTAAATCGTGCCCTTTCGAATGAGCCCTATGCCGAATTAATCGCATGCACCCTTAGATCAGGGGGTGTATTTGTGTCTAGGAGTCCAATTTTTATATCCACCATATTCGACCCGTCATCTTAAATTTTTAAAATCTAACTGCAGATTCGTAATCAGCGACTTTTAATATAGTTAAAACCTTGGCATTATTAATTTTCTATGATCGTTTAAGATTAAATTCTTTCTGTGATCAATTTTTCCTGCACCCCTAAACACAAATACACCCCCTGCTTTAAGGGTGCACGCGATCAATTCGGCATAGGGCTCATTCGAAAGGGCACGGTTTAGCCTTTAATTTCTGATATATGCAAAATTTGTACCACGTCAGGGTTCAGCTCTATAATTTTTCGAAAATGGCCAAAAACGCTGTTTTTAGGGGTTTCAACCCCTTTTTTCTCGAAAACGTGACGTGATGGGACATTTTTGACCCCGGATTCGTGTTCAGCACGAAAAATCCGTTCAGAAACACCAGGTCCCGTCTTATTCGCAGAAAAAAAGTTGAAATTTGTAGACCAGTGTTATAGTTTCTTTACCTTTACATGGTAAGAAGAGTGGTTTTACACCTATTTCAAACATTGTCTATAATTTGTTCAGTTAGATTAAATGAGATAAAATTATATAGTCATTAGTGGACGGTATCACGCCCATTTTCCAAAATTCCATATTAATGTATTTTCAAAGGATTGTTGTTAGTATCAATTTTGAGTAAATTAGCGTCCTTAAATTTCGAAATATCGAAGTTTCAGGTATTTCTGAAATTTACCGTTATATGAAAAGTGGGCAAAATTTTAGTGCGATTTGAATAATTTTTAACATTTTGCCTTTATGTAGCAAGCACAATAATCACCGAAACTTTTATCATATTTTTTTTTTTTGCTGAAGAATTATTGGCCACGCCCATTTTCCAAAAATTTATAATATTATTTTTTTTCGTCTAAAAATCTATCAAGTTTCGTTAAGATATTTAAATTTTTACTCGAGTTATCGTGTGCACAGACGGACGGACGAACGGACGGATGGACAGTCACTCACCGCTTAATCGATTTCTTTTTCCATTCTGGTCATTTACCATTATGTGAACAAAGTTATAATACCCTTAGGCAAAAGTGTGCTCGGGGTATAAAAATATGAAAATTAGAAAATTAAAAAGACATAAATACATCAATTGCAGTGAGTAAATATTTTCTTGTTTCTTTTTCATTTGTTGCTTATTCTTTTTTTTTTTAGAATATGGAAAAGCTGTAAGACATTGACCCTTGGACCGATAGCCAAACAAAAAAACAAATAAACACTCTCAAATGAGTAGCTATTCTAACGCTTGCGGCGACTCATTGATAAAGCAAACACACACATACAGGGTGGGCCAAATAGGACCTATCAATTTCAGGCAGCAGGTCCAAAGTTTGCCTAGCAATGGGCGCAGTCGCTTCATCTTTTTGGAACCACAAATTAGGATGCTGCTCTGCCGTTGGCCGCAAAAAGTTGCCAATCATTGTTCTTTAAGAAGTCCCAGAAATCTTTTTTGGCGTTTCATCCTCATTCTCGAAGAAATATGGGCCGCTAACTTTTTCGGCCATAACACCGCAGTGCATCTGGATGGGTGTAAGTGGTGCTGGTGTGTTGCCCTTGAATTTTCATAGCCCAACAATCTACAGTTCAATCAAAACATTATCTAAATATCAATTTGTGTGGCTATTTGTGTAAAACGAATAGCGTATTGTAGTCGCTGTTGGTGGTCTTGCTGTAAATATCCATTATCATTTTCCAAGAGATTAACTATAACATGCAGAAAGATAATAGCAATAATATTAAAAAATAAATAAGTTATACGTGCTTAACATTAGAAGGTCTTATTTGGGCCACCCTGTATGTACATTCAGTAATGTATGGCTGAATGCTAAACAAGCGAAAATTGTCCCTGCAGAAAATCTGACTAGCGTAGCACTAGACATTTTGCGAACAGTACTAGAACTAGCTCAATACTCAAGCAATGCTTTCAACTGTCCAGTTTTACACGGCCAAGTCATTGGCGGTGGGAATTATCGCCCAGTGGATTACTTTGCAACTAGTTTTTAACCTTGGACACTTTTCTTTATATCCGGTAGCCGGCCTGTACTTGGAGGTAGACTAATAAAAGAAGCAAATCCCTGAATTCCAAAATGTAAAAATACAAAGCATCAGTCACTTTTATTTCTTAAACACCAACCTATTTTCTGCCAACTATTTTCGAGTAGAAAAATCCAGATTTTTATAAAAACCCGCTCGAGAAAGCAACTACAATTGGTGACCAGAGATTGTATGATCGTCTGCGTAACAGCGCCCTAACATTCAGGCGTGATTCCATCTGTTGGGGATCATAAATGAAAAAAAAACGGCTGCTTTGTATTTTTATGTTATCGACTTCAGAGAATAGTCGCTACAAGCGACATATGTACCAAACTGTAGAATAGATAGTTTACTACGAAAAAGACGGAAGACCTTTTGAGCTTCAACAAATCTGCCACCGTCCAGTATTGGTGGTACTGTGGTATTGACCCTCTCTGTGAAAATGAATAGACTCAAACAACTGGGGCGGAATTCTTAAATTTTCTTAATTTAAATAGGTTATTGTTTTGTTTTTTCTTTTCGAACCTAACGTTGAATGTAATGTTGAAAAATAAATTTTTTTGACCCGAAAAGCAAACCTTTATTCAAAAAGTTTCGGCCTAATTGACACATAATTGTGGAAAAATTTAATATTTTTGAACACCTCTTCAACGAGTGAATAACAAAAGTTTTGTCCATTTTGTGGCGCCTTAACAGTTCAACAATCAGTGCACCTTAGCGTGCCTCTTCAAAAAGACAACCTTCAATTTTAAATTATCGCTGTCTTATCTAGTTAAATGAATGCGAGCAAATAAGCGATATCAAGCAAAAGAGCGTTAAACGCCATTCACTTCCTTTATGAAACTAGTACTTACAAAAGTTATGGAATTTCATATTCACTAACAAAAAAGAAAAAGAAAAAGTCCCTCGCTTATTAAAAACAAATAAATTGACCCTTGTACTTGAAAGCGGACACTGACAAGCAGTGATAACAACAAGCAAAGAAAACGAGCGGATAAGAAAGTATGAATAAGATAAATATACGCATGTATATTCACATATAAATGTAAATGTGTACTCGTACATACATATATGTACGCTCTTCAGTTCTACAATTTCACTTCGTGAACTCTAAATAAAGACCTTCTTCCTTATCGAAGTTTTTTCAAATTCTTGAAGCGTAACAATGCCCAGCCCATTCGCCCATTCAATATAAAAGAAATGGAGCATGAAATTGATATCAAGCACCTACACACACTTGCATTCATTGCAAGTACATATGTATGTATGTATGTATGTATGTATGTGAATATGAATGCAACAAACTGAATTAACGTTGCCTCATTATCAATGACCGTTAAATGACCACAAAGTGGCTTGAGGAAGAAAAACTGAAAAGGGAAAATGTAGCATACTTAACTACAATAAGTGGTAAATATAAAAACTGGGAAAAGAAAACCGAGTGCAAGATTGTAGAAAGTGCACACAATGTATACAAGAGAGTTCTATATTTATACTTACTTATACACACACACATATGTATGTATGTACGTTTTAAAGTGTATTTGTTTGTAGGTGGACAGCAAACAAGCTATTGACTCTAGGAGAGTATTTACTACAAAAAGTCAAGCACTTATTAGAGAGATGCAGAGGCTATTGGATCTGTTGCAACAACACAAAGTTCAAATTTCGAATGTATGTATGTGTACTCGTAGTAGGTACTTTAACATGTGGCATAAATCGATGGCGAGCCATTGACAATGTCACAGCAACTGTCAGCAGCGATTACAAATGATTTTTTTTTTAAGTACAGTGGGTATCAGTCAAAGTCGTACAGTAAATTTGTTTCCACATTTCGTTTTATTCAAATTTTATTAATTTTTAATAAAAAAAAATATGGTTCACCACAACAAAATCGACAAAATTCAAAGTCTCTAACTTTGTTACCATTAAAAATCGTCTAATTTTCATCAATGTTTCACACTTTTTATAAAAAGAAAAATAATAAAATTTAAATAAAACAAAATAATTTTATAATATGAGAGAAAATGTTCTGTGCGATTTTGACTGGCACTCACTGTGTATTGTATACGTATGCATGTACGCATAAATGTATGTAGTATGTGTGCATGTGCTTAAACATGTGGCATGTG
>NW_016164685.1:22447-30437 GCF_001687245.7 Rhagoletis zephyria | reverse complement strand
AAAAAAAAAATAAGTTAATTGAAAACAATTTGTGAAACTAATTAAAGTGGTTTTTATATACATACATACATGGAAATCGAGAGAGTGGCTTAAGCGATAGCGTAAAAGGAGACACAGCAACTTTGCTTATTGGCCGAGCTATAAGTTGCAAAAATATATTATTTACCTATTTTTGGCTTTATATGGTTGTTATGTATGTTCTTCATTGATTTGTGGGTTTATAAATCGTTGTTTGTTTTACAAAACGATGCTTTTACTCAAGCCAGTATCGATATTTGCCTTTCTTTTTATTAATTCTGGGATGAAAATTATGTCTCAAGACATGGTGAATTTTTGTGCCAAATTTAACTCATTCAGCCGTTTCAGTATAAAGAACAACTTATCTGCCGTAGATAGTCTTTATCTGTAAGATTATACTAAATTGCTATTTTTTTCATTTGACTATACGCAAAAGTTGGATTAAATACACTTTGGAAATATTGCTGCTCTCTTATAATATGCTTTCAAACTAATTTGGTGTAAATATGTAAGATACAATTAGCTAATTGACTAAGTAAAATTTTACTTTTTGTGAAGAAAATTTTTCTTTATCATCTTTCTTTAGACACCCGCATCCTATGTTTCATTTAACCTGTAAAAAAAAAGTGGAACTTTTAAGCTGGTGCAAATCCTTCAAAACTACATATTTCAAAAATAAACCTTCAAAAATCTCGTTTGACACGCATGTTAAAACATTTCATTTCACCTATTAAAATTTACTTTGAATTACTTAACAGGTGGCAACCATCTTCAAAAATATTTTTGAAGTAAACCTTTCTTGGACATTTCTTGCTTCACGCCCGTACGAAAATATTCCATTTACATACCTTGTTAATTAAGCTAAATTTGAATTTCTAATAAGGTGGCAACCTTCGTCAAAAATATTTCCAAATTAAACCTTTCTTAAACCTCTCTCTTTGGACACCCATATTAAAATATTTCATTTAACTTGTAAACTAAATTTTTATTGCGAATTTCAAACGAAGTGGCAACCCTCTTCAAAGATATATCCGAAATGGACCTTTCTTAAAACTCTCTCGTTGGATAAACATATAAAAATATTTCATTGAACTGGTGAATTAGAGCGATTTTAAATTTCTAAACAGGTGGCAACCCTCTTAGAAAATATCCTAGGACTGAAGCTTACTTGAACGGCTTCCATATTAAACCTTTTTATTTCACTTTTTAACTACATTGGTCTTGAATATCCAAACAGGTGGCAACTCTCTTAAAAATAATTTTCTAAACAAAGCTTTTTGAAACCTCTTTCAGATGAAAATATTTTATTTAACTTGAAATTAAATTAATTTCAACATTTGCCCGCGAGCAAAGTTCTTGTAAGCTTTCTATACATTTTGTATAGGCGCGTGCAGTGTAAAAGCTCTATCTGCCCATGGCTGCTCTAGTCCTATTTTTTAAGAGAAGGTGCAAAAAGGTGGTGTGCGAAATTGAGTTTAAATAGCAATCCCTCTACGACAGCGATCGTTCCTTGCACCAGAAAAACAGCTTTCAAGAACTCTCAAGGATGAAGAACTTAATTCTGAATGGGTGGCGGTCAGTGTCGCCACAGAAGTGAAGTATTTAGGACTAATCCTGAACTACAAATTCCTGTGTAGTACTAATATTGAGGCAGACATGGCCAAAGCTGTGAGAACGCTGATGGTGTGTAAATGTCTAGCGGGCGAATCCGGTGAATGCAGTCCTAGAATCCAAAGCTGGATGTACACAAGTATAGTACGGCCAATAGTTAACTAGGGACAGTGGTTTTACCTTCCAAAACTGCTTTGGAAACAGTGAGGCAGAACCAGCAAGATTCAACGTCTGGCGTGTGTTTGCATTACGGGGGCAATGCGCACATTCCCGACGGCAGTGCTGCAGGTAATTTTGGAACTGCATTTTACAAATTGGACAGGCTGCAACGCGAACTCTTCTATAAATTTCGCGTGAGAGGATTTCGGCAAATGTAAGGTCTGATTGTCTAGGAACAGGGGCAAGCTAGGCTCAGGCCTTCCAATAGTTCTGCTTCACAAAGATGATATTCATAGATTAGTAGTTTTCGAAAGAAACTTTAAGTCCAATACACACAGCAAGCGAAATTGAAGCACCTCTATTATGGAGAGACACGTCCAGGCGAGTACACTGCAGTGGTATATAGACGGCTCTTAAGTCTCTTGAGGTAATTGGAGCTGACGTATATGGCCTCAGACTGAAGTTTCAGTACCCCTGCGAAGATTTTCAAGCATTTTCTAAGCAGTCACGAGTCCATGTGCTGAGATCAACCTTCGCAGGAATTATCGAGGATCCAAGTTTTAAATATTCGTCCGGCGGTACTGAAGGCTCTCTCATCCTACGAAGTCAAATCCTAGCGCTCTTATAGTGTGTAGAAAAGCGTAATCCCCTGGCTGAAAAACATGCTATTTAATTTGTATGTATACCAGGGCGCATGGTAGTCGAAGGAAATAAATAAACCGGTCAGTTAGCCAGAATGCCAATGAATCCAGGGCGTTCTATGACCTACCGTGACTATTCGGCTCTTCATCAACGGAACGCAATTAAACAACAGTATTGAAGAGGTGTTTACTTGGAAAACTGGGATTACAAAACCTGATGCGCCCACCTGACCATTGTAGCGTCATCTAATCTCAACTTGCGGCTATACAAGAAGCTATCGAATGCTTACTCAATATTTGAATTTCCTAAGACAGTCAGACAGCTCTTGAGTCTCTAAAATGTGTTAGACGTTATTCAGAATATGCAGTAAATTTGCCGCAGGTTACTTAGCGTAATGCATAGAACTCTTGCTCTTTCGCCGTCTTGGAGAAGGTTGGGTATGCCGTTCGCCACCTACAAGCTTAATGATATATACATAAGTGAATGTAGAAGGAGGAGATTGAGGTACATGGGCGCTGAAACCTCTCGAGTTTGAAAGGCGATTACTGAAATTTTTCGAAACCTGACCAAAGGCTTACATAGACGGTTGGGGTGTCAAGAGCGTGTGTGTCACGTGTGTGTGAGATTTTTTTTAGGAAGTTCTATACTTCTCTATCATGTTGTCAATAATTGGACTGTGTTTCACAAAAATAAGTTGACTTACTTACTTGAGGCTTAAGACTATTGGCCTCTGCAGCTGTGTTTCTTTTTTTTATTTTTATTTTATTTATTCTTCAATTCAGTTTTATTTTTATTTTACTTATATTTTATTTGCTTTCATTTCTCTTCATTGCGCTGCATGTCAACCAATGGGGCAGCATCGTGACGACCCAACCCGCTTTACTTTGAGGTTTTACATTTTCATGAGATTTCTTATCTTTGTCTTCGCATTATCCGCTGATTCATACAATTTTTGTGGGTTGCATTTAACCGGAATTTCAATGAAAAATATGCTAAATAAAGGCGAAATAATTTAACTACACCCATAAATAAAGATTTATGCATATTTTTTATTAGTAGGTACATACTTACATATGTATGTGTGAACGTGGCTACATAATTGCAATTGCATGCCGCCAGCGCACTTTTCAACAATAAAGTGCAAGCAATGAGTGCAACAAAAAAAAAAAAACTAGAGCGCAATTGAAAATGCAAGTGTGCTACATGCATGCATAGGTCTATATACTACACCCATTTAGACAACCACACAGGCGTCTAGCCTAATTTGTTTATACATTAGGGTGTATCACAAAAAAAAATCTTTTATTTAAAAACTTCCACCAAAATATTTTGGAAAAATATTAAAATTTACGTGAGCTAGACTAGGGGGTTCTATTATTTGCCTTTTTTCCAAAACCGATTTTCGAGTTATTCGAAAAATTGTAATTTGAAACAAAAAACTCGGTTCCTTAAATAAAATTAAATTTTTTGTAGATCAAAAAGTAAAACAATTAAAAATCAGTTAAAAATTCGCATTTGGTCTTCTTTTAACTTTTTTTTAGTGCTTTATTAAATTTTTTCGGACCTTTTTTGGTTTTGAGTAGTGCTCTTGCCTCCATAGCCGAGTGCTTAGATGTGCCTACTACCACTCCGGAGGTCCATGATTCAATTTTTGCAAATCCTGCAACATCAAAAATGATTTTTTTTTTTAAATAACGGTCGCCCCTTGGTAGACAATGGCTAACCTTCGAGCGTACTCCAAGCGCTATAAGAAAGCTTCTTCGGAGGTGGAGTAAAATTGTGGTTCTCTCCATTTGTATTAAATGAAAAAAATCCGCTTTGTTCGATAAAAAATTCAGTTTATTCGATATTCGAAATATCAATATTTAAAAAACCCGCCTATATATATCCACGAAAAACCGGTGGAAACCGGTTTGGAAAATCCGAGACAATCATTCGAGAGCTAGAGCGATTTGATAATATCTCAAAAACTTTCATTATTTTGACTCCATCGATAAAGTTTTTAAACATTTTTATGCAGAAGCTTAACCTCTTCTGTGATCCGATGTCACTTTTCAGCAAAAATATTTTAAAACTAAACCTTCAAACGTAGTAAAGAAATAAAGCTCACTTAAAGTTTCTCGTGTGACACCATTGTTAAAATATTTTATTTTACTTATTCAAATGGATTTTAAATTTCTTAACAGGTGGCAACTGTCTTCAAAAATATTTTTGAAGTAAACCTTTCTTAAGCATCTCTCGTTAGAAACCATTATTAAAATATTTAGTTTAACTTGTAAATTAAATTTATTGTGCACTTCTAACCATGTGGCAACCTTCCTCAAAAATATATTCGTCAATATATATTTCTTAAACCTCTCTCGTTGGATACCCATGTTAAAATATTGCATTTAACTTGTAAATTAAATTGATTTTGTATTTCTAGACAGGTGGCAAACCTCTTCGAAAATTTTTTTCTGAAAAAATATTTTTTAAACTACTTTATTTTTAAAAAGCTAAATTTTTGGAAGTATTTTCACGCAAATCTTAATATTTTTGTATTTCCGATGTAAAAACGGTACCAATTTTTTATTTTTTCTTTTTTTGTATGGAGAGTGATGCGCCCTTATATACATACATATTCACATACATAGCTGCATTCTACAATTACCCGCAAAACATATGCTTTATATGGAGCAGGTCGCGTTTATTCGTTGCGCTTTTCCGGCCATGTGTGTAGTATTCGTCGTCACTCCTGTTGCTGCATTTTGTAATGCCGCTGTTGTTGTTGTTGTTGTTGGCGTTGCTAATGTTATTATTTTTCGTTGTTGCCATGTAAATGATTCTTGGGAACATATAGAGGCGGCGCACAGCTCCGCTGGCAAAAGAGTCGCAGGAAAAAAGTGAAAGTATATACCGCAGCACATAGTCGTATGTACATACATTCATATGTATATATGTATGTATGTAGATAATAATCCCAGACAGCCAGCTAAGTAGCCGACTAGGCAGAAGAGGTGGCAGAAGCTTTATGGCGACTGACTCAAAGTGCAATTCCCATTTGCTTCTGCTGCTTGCCGTCACTTAGTCATACGCTGCCCTCTCCCCCTTGGCAGCTGACTATGTAAGTTCGTGCTTTTAGTCGTTCGTTCGTGTTCCTTTGCTGCGAGCAGTTCAAAGCGCTTAGCTAGCGCCACATTTTTGTTGCTGCAGCATGTAGTTTGGTTTACATATATCCACATGTAGCCACTGGAGCATTTCGCATCGCACAAACACAATCCATGAGCCACGTTTAGTCGAATCTTGCCAAGAATTCCGGTTTCTGTGTTGTAGATTTTCGATTTTTGCTACACCATTGCTTATTTTATTTGTTGTTGCTGTGCTCCATTGCATGCTGTTGATTTATTTTAGTTTTTCATTGTTTCTTTTTTGTTGTACTTTTTCGACTTTTGTTTTTGAATTTGGCTGCTTCTTATTTTTCGCATCGTCAACCAACCTTTTCATTTGTAGCAGCAGCTGGTTGACTGATTGACTGACTGGCAGGCTGTTGCTGCTGCTGCTGCCACTGACAATCTTGCGGTCATTGGTCTGGATTCTTTGTGTGTGTAGACGGGCGGCAACATATGTATAGCCAACAACAACATGGTGGAAAGATCAGCGTACGAGCATTAAAAGTATTTGAAAAGAGATTAAATCAATCAACTTTTTCTTCGAATTAACAATTAAATACATAAATGCGCACAAAGTACATATCTATCCATTTACACATGCATGTGTGTGTGTGTGTGTGTGTTTGCATTTGCGGTGAAAGACAAGGAGAAATGTGTGCACGACATAAAATTGTTCCCATGTGCTCATGAGCACAAACAACCCAGTAGTGTAGGTAGTATATTATAAAATGATCTTTTGTTATCGCAACTAAACCAAAAAAAAACGCCTACAGAAAACCGCACTCACCGTCCATTGTACTGTATTCTTATTTCTTTTAATCACTTTTTCCAAATATATAAGTACACCATATAGGAATAATTGGAAGCCGATTGTTGGGTCTCTTAGTACATCAATCATCGCTACCAAAAAGTCTCAAGCCTAAAAATCTGGCGCAAAGTCCGGAAAGTTGCACAAAAATCGTTCCGCCAAATTATCCTCTTAAATTGCAAGCATACAAAGATACACAGTTGTGCCAAATTGGAATTTCTGATTTGGTTAATTTGTTTTAAATGAAAGTTTTTTGAGATTTTGAAGAGATTTGACGAGCCGGATTTTCGAATTTTTATTATATAAAATTTTTTAGTACAAAGGTTTTAGAAATTTTGAAATAAATCGATTCTCCTGCAGCCGGATTCCGACATTCGGTGTCACTAACTTTGATCGCCAAAAATATCCAAAAGAATAGCAGGCGCGCCTAACAATACGCAACATCTAGTTACATGCCCCTAATAATGCCAGGCTTATTACACTTTGCAGCTGTTACTTTTCCATGTTGTATACTTTTAGGCCCCACTGCTTTTTATTTAGAGAATTTCGGCGACGAAAATTAACAGTAAGGATTATCAGACTTCCACTGCTGTTCCTGTTAATGAATGTTACATAACAAAATGTAGTTGAACGCAATTATAGGGTTCCCCCAAAAGGAAAAAACGTAAAATAAAATGTATAGTCGAAACGGTGGCCGCTATGATTTTCCTTCCACTAGCCCCATAGCCCAAATTAACCACTGTGCACCGACGAGGTAGATGTAGTTTTACATGTTTTCGGTATTCTAGGCTCTCTGAGCAAACAAGGCGAACAAGTTTGGCATCCGCAGTAGCCGAGTGGCCAGCACTGTAAACTACAAGTCAGTAGCACCCAGGTTCGGTACAAACTCGGCGTAATTCTTAACGTATTTTTTGTTTATTATATTAATTTTTATTTTGTTTTATTTTTTTTACTTTATTTTATTTTATTTTGTTTTATTTTTAATTTGTTTTATATTTTTTTTTTGGTTTTTTTTTATTTATTTGCTTTTTTTTTTGGGTATATGTTTTTAATGTATGACATGAAAGACGTGAATTTACAAGGAAAAATCTCAAAAGGAAAACTGCCATTACATCAGCTTTATTCTCTGTAATACTCGTGCATACATACATACAGTGGCGGATTTATCGTACAGGCAACATAGGCTGAAGCCTAGGGCGGCAGAATTAAGGGGCGGCAAAATTTAAGACAGCTAAATTAAAAGAAAAAAATTTATTTGGATTCAGCTGCACTTGAAATTGTGTTTGTGTCTGTAAAATATTATTAATGATTCATCTCATTCAATACAATTCAAAATTAGAATTACGCTGCGAATTTTTCCTTAGTATAGCAGTCGTTGAAATTTCCATTTAACTTTCATTCACGCGGCTTAGAAACCTGACGGCGCGCCTGCGCGTGACGCAAAGAAACAGCCGACACGCTGCCCCGAGAACGAGAATCATCTAAAAGGTTACCACACTTGACAACACTGCCGAAAAACGAGCGTGCATTTTCGAGAAAATTCTTGATTCCAAGCCCACCAGTTTTTCATAAGTGTATCATAACGTGAATAATCTGAAGGTCA
>NW_016164685.1:0-21636 GCF_001687245.7 Rhagoletis zephyria | reverse complement strand
TGAAAAAGAAGTGTTTGAAAGAGGGTTTTTGTTGAATACCTTATCCATGCTGATGTCGAATTTGTTAATTCCGTTATGTATTTCATTATTAACGAACTATATTGTAATAAAGCACTGACAATAACAATCATATTTGATATATATATATATTTTTTTTTTTCGTGAAAAAAGGGCGGCAAGTTATGAATTGCCTAGGGGCGGCAAATATTTAAATCCGCCACTGCATACATATATATGTACACATGTATCTGTGGGCATTGACAAAACAACTTCGTTCGAGTGAAGTCATTTTCTCCTCGAAGTCCTCTTATGATATTTAAATTTTTAATCATTAATAGAAGTAGTTTAAGAATTAATTTTAATAAAATTTTTGAGTGGAAGCTCCTTACATTTAAATCTAAATTCCAGCCCACAGAACGCACAGCAGTTGTTTTGTCGAAAGTCTACAGATGACATACAGAAATAGCTTCTCCCTCACTTTAGTAAATATTTGAAAAAAAACACTGAATCAATAATCTTTTTTTTATTCATTTTTTGCTTTACTGTACATTAACCCCTTTTAATCTGTGTAATTAATTATTTCTTCCTCCCATATTTTTGGTTATTTATTTCATTCCATTCCATTCCACTCAATTTTTTTCTTACTCAATTTAATTTATTTTTAAGTAAAGCGCTTCTGCCTCATCTAACGGTCTTGGGCTGCTAACGATCCATTCTTACGCCCCTTCCGCCTGACTCTTAACCCACCGCACAATTAAGACGAGGTCATCACGTAATCATTTACAATTTTGTGCCGTTTTTCTCTTCTCAATTTGGTATTTCGTAAACATACTCGTACTTATTTAGTGTTGCTTCTTCGGTGCAGCCCCTTTTTCCTTGAACTAATGGCCGGTTGTTTTCATTTTCTTATTAATTTTCGTTTCACCTCTTGATTTGTGGTTGATAAAGTTGTTATTTGCGCCATGATTTGTGTTGTTTGTGTGAAATTTTGCTTGCTGTTCCTCTTAATTGTATGTAGTAGCTGTAATGAAATAGAATTAATGGTGTTTTTAAATCGCAATGCAGGGTTTTTGAAAACAAATCGCTTCTTTGGTGCTTTTTATTAAGTGTTTTTTATTTTTTTGTGGCAGCTACCTTGTCAAAAATATACAATAAAAATTTAATTACAAAGAGTATTCGTTTGGATGCCGACTATTCAATTAAAAAGAAATAGTTGATACAAAAATGCTATCCTATTTTGATAAATAGTACTAATCTCTGATTAAGAGGTGGAAATTTATATTCTGAATTTTTGACAATTTTGAAAGTATGCCAATCTCTTCATTTACTTTTATAGATAGAGTGTTGAAATCACTTTTATTTTCCAAGGAAAAATTACCCACAACCTTAAGCCTCGCGAGGTACTCGCTTGAAATTTAAATGGGCTCCCCATTCATTAAATTTAAAAAAAAAAGCTTGGATACAAAATTGAAAATCGTTCCCGCGACAGTCAAGTCTACATAACCGGAACCGCCCAGTCTTATATCTGGCCAATGACTTTGTCACCAACACATTTTCCAAAAGTCATTGGAGAATTTCTATATGTATTGGTATCAATTGAGCTACAAAGTGATCTGTTGTATCACAGATAAAGTTAAAGCTTTCAAGAATACTGAAGTGTCCAAATTATATGCTCCACGGTTTCCTCGTGATAGTTACATTTCCTACATTTTTTGCCATCAATAAGGCCTAGGGAATTTAAATGCCAGTGCTCTTAGCAAACAATGCCCTGTTAGCAATCCTATCGGAAGCCTCGGGTCTATTCTTCTTTATGATATTAGGAAATCAGTAAGTTTTCTATCGTATGAATTACACATAACTTTTGTAAGTCTACAACCCTGAGTTCTTTTCCAAAGCCTATACGCTTGGTGGAACATGAGCAGATCTTGCGATCTTTTGATTTCCCCAAAAAAAAATTTGTATATTCGTCATTAGTAAGGCGTCAAGAGAACACCCTCCTTGGCTAGCTCCTCAGCTCTGCCATTACCTTCCACAAACGTGTATGATGGAACCCGATACAGGTGGACAGTTTTAGCCACACTTAGCTTTCTTATAGAATCTTTACAGTCCACGATGACGATGAATTTGTTTCTTATGAAATTACAGTCTCAATGGCCACCAAGCTGACTAATAACTCCGTTATATCTCTGGGGCTGCATATCTAGCTAAATTCTGTCCATTCGTTGATAAGCTCAATTACAGTGGAGTCCACTTATCACCTAGTTGTTATCCTAGTTGCTGCAGGTCGGGCCAAACTTATCGAGAAATCACTAGTAGTACAACGAATTTAAAAAATTCATGCATATGTACATACATACATACAAATAATAGCATTAAAATTTGCCTGAAGTTAATGTAAACTTTTATTATTTTTATTTTCTGTTTCTTACGCTATTTTTTGTTTTTCTACATTGTTTATTTGACATGTTGACCTTGCGCGGCGACGGCTTCGCACAATTTTGCTGAGCGCGACTTAAAAATCAACAAAGGAAAAAATCGTAAAATAAAACTCAAAAAGTAGCAAATGAGCAGTAACCTACTATATGTATGATGCGAAAATAGCTAAACGTAGTCTTAAGCCGATTGCAAAGAAACACGCACACACAAATGACCAAACGTACACACACACCTATGTATATGTACATATATTAGCGTGCGTCACCATAAAAAAATGCGATTTTTCCACCGGAAATATAAAATTTATTATATTTTAAGACGTCTGCCAAAATATTTCAGGAAAATATTAAGATTTACGTGAGCTGGACTTACATATTTGCCCCCTATTCCATTTCATATATTTTCGGCGTTGATAACATTTTTATGCGGACCTTTCAAGCATAAGATCTTCTATTATTAATTTTGTTAAATTTTTTTATTTTATAGAAATTTATATCTTATTTAATTTAATTTTTTATTTGGTAATACTTCGTTTTAATTTAAAATTTTTTATTTGATTCATAACTTTTTTATTTTCTTTAATTTTTAATTTGTGTTCATTAATTTTTTATTTTATTTTATTCTAGTGCTATTTTATTTTGCTTGACTTGAATTTGTCTTTCAGTTTATTTTATTTCCTGTTTTTGTTTTATTATTTTTTTCAATTTAATTTAATTTTGTTTTATTTTCATTCCTTTTATTTTATCTCGTTTTATTTTACTTGATTTTAATTTATTTTATTTATGCTTTTACTTTATTTTTTCAATTTAATTTAATTTAATTTAATTTTATCATATTTTATGTTATTTTTTTTTATTTTATTTTATTTTATTTTATTTTATTTTATTTTATTTTATTTTATTTTATTTTATTTTATTTTATTTTTTAATTTTTTTTACCTTTTTTATTCTCAATTTTTAAGTGGCCACTCAAACCAAAAAATGTATTTACATTAGTAGCTGCAGGTCTTTCCTTAGATACATTTTCACAATATTGAATCGTATATACTCGAGTTATTTACTTCCGTCCAAATTATTTTTAGATGACAATCTTATTCAAAAAATTCTTTCATTCTACATATTCTTAAAAACCCACTCGCTTTATTCACAAATTTCAGTATTTTACATACATTTTTAGAATGTTTAAAAAAATTAATTTAGTTAGTGGGTGTTAAAAAAAACTTTCATTTTTTTAGGTATGTTCAAATAGATTCAGCTAACGTAAATCTTGAGGTTTTTCCTAAATATTTTGGCGGCAGTTTTAAAATGGAGGTAGTACTTTTTTAGTACTTTCTAATGTAAAACAGTATCGATTTTTTATTATTATTATTTTTTTTTTTTTTTTTTGTATGGAAAGTGATGCACCCAAATGTACATATATCTTGTCTACATATGTAGACTTGTACAAAATATCGACAGAAAAAAGCTGGCAAATATAGTACATATAAAATTGGCAACAAACCACATAACTGCTGCTAGCCGACGATTTGGCGATTGATCGTGGTGTTGTGGTGTGGCGGTGGCATAAGTCATGAATAGTGTTGCTTGTACATAGCTGCTGCGGTTATGGCTAAATGGCGTAACGGCTGAGTAACCAAAATGCAGCCGAAATAATAAAAAAAAAATGGGCTTGAAATGGTGACGCTAACGCCGCGCCTGCCAAGTCAAATGCCACAGCTGGAAAAACCAACATTCAGCGCAAATATTTTGCCATGGTAGCTACATANAACTGCTGCTAGCCGACGATTTGGCGATTGATCGTGGTGTTGTGGTGTGGCGGTGGCATAAGTCATGAATAGTGTTGCTTGTACATAGCTGCTGCGGTTATGGCTAAATGGCGTAACGGCTGAGTAACCAAAATGCAGCCGAAATAATAAAAAAAAAATGTGCTTGAAATGGTGACGCTAACGCCGCGCCTGCCAAGTCAAATGCCACAGCTGGAAAAACCAACATTCAGCGCAAATATTTTGCCATGCTTGCTAGTTTGTACATAAAATGTGACTCAAAGTCAACTTAAATTACTTAAGAGCACATAAAAATGTGAAATAAAAGTTTTTCTCATTTCTCTATGTTTTTTATTTCTTTGCTTGTATTTTTTGTTTTATTTTCCTTGTTTCTTTTCGGTTGTGTCTTGCAAAACCACGCGCGTGACAAGCCGTTAAAGTCAAGCCAGGTTTGGGCACTTCTTCAGAGAGCTATTGTACACAAACACTTGCACAAAAAGTACAAAAAGTTGTCAGCTTCAAATTGTCGCATAGTTTATTAAGCGATTCGTGCGTAGCCTTTTAATCTTTTATTTTTGGTACAGTATTTGTAGAGTGGCTCCCAGAAGCAGTGAAACTATCGACGTTTAAACCTTAAATAAATGATACTTTATTGCTTGATAATTTGAAAAAACTTGTCTACAGCCGCATTTGGCATTCCTGCAACAGGCGCTTGAGGGCGCACCCCAGTATTTCTGATATCTACTATCTTCCTCACACCACTGTGGTATCCGAGTAGACATGAAGTGCCGTTGTCCGGTATTTGCGGGTACCCATTGTCTGCCTAAGCCTCCTGATTTGGACTTGCGTAAACTTCTGGTCTTTTGCTGAAATGGTCCAATTTGTTTCCCAATCTGCTAGTAGGAAATACACGGACTACATCCACGGCAAACCGCTTGAATGGTGCGCCAGTCCTATAAATGCTCATCCGACCACGAGTTATGGATTTCAGAACTTTAGCTACAATACACTTATCGAGTGAGCAGTCCACTCGGCGGATGACCACCAACCCAATAGAACTTGTGCTTGATTTTCTCCAGAGCCTTTGTGATTTCCAGTTTCCCTCCACTGGGACCATTGTGAAAGTTTTTGAGAACGTTCCACTGTGCCCAGTATGTCTTTGGCATAGAGCTTTCCGCTGACTTTTCCTCTTTAATTGGCATTATGTTCACTTTAAATTCTTGCATCATAAGTTCCGCATTCGGATCTTCCTGTTGTTTTGTATCCCATTCTTCAGTCGCTGTGATTGTCTTAGCCTCAGCTTTTAAACAATGCTGTCATTCGAAGCTACATGGTCGTCGCGACATGGCGTTATCATTTCCGTGGATACATTCTCTGCGGTGCTCTGTAGTGAAGTCATCGCCTTCCACCTAGCTAGCTGTCCCTCCTGCTTTTCCAAGCAATCGGTTATAGTATTCCAATACCTTCTCTAGCACATCAATTGTTTAGGAAAGTTTGTTTGGAAAATCGTATCCTATGTTCCGTCTTTTCTGTGGCGATGCCAAGTCCTTCTTTGGACGCGCAAAGATCTCTTTCATATAGTGTTTGACGCATGAGTGAGCTAAGTGTGCTAAGTCTTCAGAAGAATCGCAGTTAGGCTAATCGGCCTGTATTTTTCAGGGTGCACGTCGTAGCTTCTCCCTGACACTTTCCATAGTTTTTTATAAGTACTTGGTTTATAAAATAATTGGACAGGAACTTGCTTAAGCTTGGAGTCTCGCTGCAATGTCACTACAGAACTCCTGCCTTAAGCTTCTCTTATATTTTTCGTATAGCTCGTTTGTAGATTTTCCTACCCGTATAATAAGAGTGCCACATTCATATTCCACTAGGATGGCCTTGTCCTTTCCATGGCTTTCCTTAGGAGTGTTTTATACAAGTAATCGCTCATCCTTTCCAGGTCGTTTGCGCTCTTGGGATCAACCTGTTCTCAATCAACTCCATGAAAAGGGTCTAGTTTAGTCGTCTGATCTGGCATTCCTTTATAAAGTATTCATTGGTAACTTTTTGGCAAAGACAGCTAAACCTTTGTAGGCTTTATCCGAGAAGGAGGGCTTGTGAAAAACCCGCCAGTCCGTCACCAGTACCCAAGATGGAGAACAAAGTGTTTAATCAAGAATGCTAATCGATGTTGGTTATGTATGTAAAAATCCTATAATCTAAAAATCATATAATCTACAAAGCCTCCTCTCCATCCCGCGTCCCGGTCCATGGCCACATCCAGGTCCTCAGCGGCTTAATTAGACAAAGTGCATTCGTAAATGCTCTTTCTTACCAGGATTACGGAAGATAGTCGCCTTCAGTCCAAAGACCTATCCTCCTGAGGAGAGCCATCCAGCACCATGTCGTGCGAATCCTCTTTCAAAGTGATGGGGAATTCACTTGAAGCTACTTTACTGTGCTAGTGGCTGATTTGGAGGATCTTCAGCATCAGGTCGCTGCTTGCTCTCCTCTACCTCCTTGACTTCACCACCACCGTTAACCTAATTCGTTATGCTTAGCCTTGCCAAACTTTCAAGACCTACATAGGACCTTCTCAACTTCCACTTCTTCGAGCGTGTTTAATATTGTCGTCATTTGCATTCCGCTTTTTCAATTTAAGTTAGACAGTTTCCATATCCTACGATATTTTGCTCCGATTAGAGCACATCTTGCGAATCCNAGAGAGCTATTGTACACAAACACTTGCACAAAAAGTACAAAAAGTTGTCAACTTCAAATTGTCGCATAGTTTATTAAGCGAGTCGTGCGTAGCCTTTTAATCTTTTATTTTTGGTACTGTATTTGTAGAGTGGCTCCCAGAAGCAATGAAACTATCGACGTTTAAACCTTAAATAAGTGATACTTTATTGCTTGAAAATTTGAACAAACTTGCCTGAAAAAGCATTTAGCGTTCCTGCAACAGGCGCTTGAGGGCGCACCCCAGTCTTTCTGATATCTACTCTCTTCCTCACACCACTATGGTATCCGAGTAGACATGAAGTGCCGTTGTCCGGTATTTGCGGGTACCCAGTGTCTGCCTAAGCCTCCTGATTTGGACTTGCGTAAACTTCTGGTCTTTTGCTGAAATGGTCCAATTCGTTTCACAATCTTCTTGTATGAAATACACCAGATACATCCACTACAAACCGCTCGAATGGTGCGTCAGTGCTATAAATGCTCATTCGACCACGAGTTATGGATTTCAGAACTTTAGCTACAATACACTTGTCGAGTGAGCAGTCCACTCGGCGACCAAGTGATGACCACCAATCCAATAGAACTTCTGCTTGATTTTCTCCAGAGCCTTTGTGATTCCCAGTTTCCCTCCACTGGGTCAGAACTCTACTTTAAGGAACTACTATTGGATTCGGACAGCACTGGACATCTTCATTCTCAAATATCCGATGCAAGCAGTCAACCGGAAACTGTTCCACTGTGCCCAGTATGTCTTTGCCATTGAGCTTTCCGCTGACTTTTCCTCTTTGATTGGCGTTATGTTCACTTTCAATCATCATAAGTTCCGAATTCGAATCTTCCTGTTGTCCAGGAATGGATGTTGGCTCTATATATGTTAAAATTCTATAAGCTACACCTAAATAATTTTGAAGTAAAAGCAGAGTAAGGACTGCACCACCAAAGAGAGTGCATTTTTCGCTCTGCGCCTAGGGTGATGTCCCGTTTTCAGCGCTTTACCTCCACCACCAGCTTTCTTAGTCCGCTGTGTGGTGCATTGACATTGTGCGCCTTAGAACAGTAAGCCTGTACCAGAGCCTTCTCTTCATTCCGCATCCCGGTCCATGGCCATATCCAGATCGTCAGCGGCTTAATTAGACAAAGTGCATTCATAGATGCCGTTTCTTACCAGGATTGCTGCTCTAACTTTTCAATCGCACCTAACATAGTGTGCGTGGAAGTTCATCACCTTCAGTGCAAAGACCATTCCTCCCAAGGAGAGTCATGGTCAGCACCATGTGCAAATCCTCTTTCAAAGTGATGGGGAATTCACTTGAAACTACTTTACTGTGCTGGTGGCTGATTTGGAGGATCTTCAGCATCAGGTCGCTGCGTGCTCTCCTCTACCTCCTTGACTTCACCACCACCGTTAACCTTATTCGTTATGCTTAGCCTAGCCAAACTTTCAAGACCTACATAGGACCTTCTCAACTTCCACTTCTTCGAGCGTGTTTAATATCGTCGTCGTTTGGATGCCGTCCTCAATTTAAGGTGGACACTTTCCATGTACTACGACATTTTGCTCCGATTAGAGCACATCTTTCGAATCTTTGTTGGTATGGGCAATAAAGTTCCTCCTTTTTAGACTTAGACACGTGAATCACTTTTCATTCCCGTGTAGTTATATGCGGCTTTCAGTCCTGCAGCAACCTCAAAGCGTCCTCTGTCGTCACCACACAGATGATGCAAACCTTTTTCTTCGGTATTTTCGAGATTAAACCCCTATCCTACCACTTTAAGGCGAACACTTCGATGTCGCTGGAGGATCAGCTCAACTATTTCCTACAACCAATTCAGTGTTCAATTATCATTGCATATATGGTTCTACCCCATTTAACCGTCTTCCGGGTCAAGTATAGTTCTTCACGATTTCCCCCCTCTCTAGAGTTTTCCTCCACTCGGTGCTAATTTGCCCATAGGACTTATTGCTACCGAGAACCACTTTTCCGCTGCGCTCATACTGGAAGACTGAGTTGCACCCACCACTAGTCTTCCGCCGTTCCTCTGCCCTGAGGCCTTTGATGTTGACAGCTTATCGTCATAGACACACTGTGCCGATCCTTGTGCATCTGCTTTACAGCACTGGAATCTGAGGACCCCTCGCCCACCAATTGAAATGTAAAAGAGTTTTCAGTTTATTTTGTTTTTTTTATCTTTTTTTTCGTTTTCACTTTTCCAAACTTTTTGTTTCTATTTTTCTGCCCGATATTATCAGTTTCGCAACAGCNCGCCCACCAATTGAAATGTAAAAGAGTTTTCAGTTTATTTTGTTTTTTTTTATCTTTTTTTTCGATTTCACTTTTCCAAACTTTTTGTTTCTATTTTTCTGCCCGATATTATCAGTTTCGCAACAGTGTATGTGTGCATTCATATGTGAAAAACGTGTTCAATGTAGCAACATTTGCAAAAGAAAACGAGTGGTTACGCTTTTCGATTTTCGACGAGTGTCACATGCCGCCAATAGAAAATTATATATAATTGTTATTTATGGCTAATTAATGCTTGCCAACTTGCCGACTTGCAAGATGGCCTGGGTACAAGCATACATATGTATGTACATACTTGTAGGCATTTAAGCGCATTGTGGGCCAAGCAAGCAAGTAACCCATCAACAAGCTGCATAAGTAATCATCCATCCATTTAATGATCCAACCATCTAACTACCCTGTGGGGAAAATCTCTAGTTCTGAACTGGGGCGCTTCTAGTACATTTAGACCCAGTACTGGTTCGCGATAAATCTCTTTTGCATGCAAGCAACTGGCGAATTTAACATGGCGATGTCCTAGGAAGTGTCCACTGTCCCCGCTGCATCCCTTTTTCGATAGTTCCGAACCATTTCAAAATTCGTCACTTTGGATATAGATTTCTAGTGAAAAAAACTGAAAAAATTAGTTTCTTGAAAGTACCACTTTTCGCCGATTTTGGACTGGTTTGGATCTAGTTCCTATCGGACTAGTTCCTTTTTGGCGATAAAGACCTAGTACGGAACTAGAAATTTGATTCACTAGTCCGCGGTTTCCCTGCAGGGTATGTACATATCCATCTCCATACATATATATCTAAAGAAGAAACAATTTCCTCCTCGTTCGGTTGCTTNCTAGAAATTTGATTCACTAGTCCGCGGTTTCCCTGCAGGGTATGTATATATCCATCTCCATACATATATATCTAAAGAAGAAACAATTTCCTCCTCGGTCGGTTGCTCCATTTGCAAAGTGGTTTCTTCGATTGCGATTTTTTTACAATGTCGTTTGATTTTTTTTTTTTTATTCCTGTTTTTTGTCATTTTACAACGTTATCACTAATAGCTGTATCGACTATTGTGTTAACAAATTTCACATTGTTCGATTTCGATTTGTTATTACTGAGTGATTTCGTTATCTGCGTTTTGTTTATTTGTTGGTAAGACTTTGTTATATTATTTGTTTAATGTAAACATCCTTTTGCTTAGATGTAAACATGTATAAATATGTACACACACATATTTCAGTGCAGATATGTGCATACATATATATACGAATGTATCACTATTGGTATTGACAATTGATTGTGCGGGTAGACGACTGGCGAATGGCAAATATTTCAACTAAGTAAGTAACTGGTAGTGAAACTTGTTGTGGAAATTTCACATTTCTTACATGAAATTGTTGCCATGTATTTGATAGGAAAAGTGTATGTAGAATGTAGTATTTATATGCCAGCTAGCAAAATTGCCAGAAATTTGTTAGATATCCGTCAAACTCGTCGGCAAAAAAGTCTGAAATCTTTATGATTTCTGGCCGATATCGGTCAGAGAAGCGTGTGGAGATGTTGACATTAAGTCTAGCCGACATGTCGTGGGAAATTCTAACTAAATTACCGACGATTCTGACGGATATCTAACAGATGTCTGACCAAATAATCATGGAAAATAAGAATAATCGGACGCGTACGCCCGAAATCGAACATAATTCGATCAGACATGTCGGATAAGGAAATAAATAAAATTCTCCAGACACTTCACCCAGAAAATCTGTACGAAACTTGTATGACTTGTCTAAATAATCAACATGTCATTCCGACTTGTCTGTTATCAGAAATTGTCTGGCAAATTTGCTAGCTGGGATTTTATGAAATGTACATTTGTATAGGCACACATCTGCCGAAATTATTAGATTTGTTAAACGGCAACAAAAATCAATTACAGACATATCACGTACCCTCCATTGGTTTCTGCATCCAAGAGCAATCTATCGACTAATATTCCTTATTAAAAGCCCAGGGATTGATAATAAATATTTACTAAATCCCGTTCAAATCAGTGATGACACTAAGTGCAGTCTCATCTAACGGCAGGCCCAGGAAACGGGTAGTTTAAACGGGTTTGAACCATAGCGGGGGAGGTATTAGATGAGTTTGTTTAAGTGGATATCTGAAAAGGTGGTTAAAATTTAATGGAATGAAATGGAATTCTGGTTGGTCGAAAAACCAAAAATGAGGCTATATAGCCCATTATACTCAAGACTCGCTATTCTTGACGCTAATATTGACTCCGGATCAATTGTACGCTCCAAAAGGGACCGCAGTTCGCCAATTCATCAGCCAGTTCCTTGCCTTGGATAGTAAAATGTCCGAGTGCCCATATAAGTGCAAGATTATTCGATTTGGCAACGGAGTTCAGCATCAGCAGTTTCAGCGCTCGATTTTCACATGTGGTATGTGTCGCGGTTAACTCCGTATATATAGCTATTTAAAATGACACAATGTCAAGAAGAGAATTGTGCCAGAGAACTTCAGTCTTACGAGGCGACTCGAGCTTTTCTTCTGCTGTAGGTGGTAGTGGTGGTCTACAGCTGACGAAGCTGTTGATTAACTTTCAATGAGTACCATTTAATACCTGTCTATGTCCATCTGGTTCAGCGGATAGCATGGCTGTTCCAGGTCTTTGAGACTCTGACATGCCTGAAGACTCCCCTTGCACCATGCCAGTACCTGCAGGGAGAGTCTTAACAGAAAAATATACATTTTATTATGCGATATATACCTGTGGTATAGCCACGGGCAATTTTCGAACGACTATAAAACATAAAAATGCATGCGACTCCCCCAGAACCGCTAGTGTTTATGGGGCTTTAGCTTTTGTCATAGACGAAGTTTGCAAAGCCATTTTTTTCGTACACTCAGGCGGCAATAAGGACTCTAGGCACTGTGACTATTATGTCAACGCTTGGAAAACAATATACATACATATGTATATAGAGTAGGACGTGATGACCTTAGCTTACAAGCATAGTGATACGCTTATCTGGAAGATAGCATTCATGTGAACAAAAGCTAATCCAAAGCGACTGAACTCAGTGACTTTGACTTTAAAATTTCATGTGTTAGATCAACGGTGGGCAATCGCGGCTCTTTGAGCCAATCACGGCCCATTTAACAGAACTGTTACGAACGGCTTTAACTGACGTAAAACCAGATTTTGAAAATTTGGTCAAAAAGATCTTTTGAATTTTCTTTAATATCTATCTTGCGTACATTAGAATAATAATAAAATTAATGTTTTTCATTTCTAATAATAATTTTATTTAAAAATAAATTTTTTGTTATTATTGTTTTATTTTTTGTTTGGCTCTTTGTAGCATTTAGAATTTACATGTGGCTCTTTTCGGCCTCGGCCTTGCCCACTCCTGTGTTAGATCATTCGAAATTGGAGTTTTTTATTATTTCATTTATCCCCTCTCATTGTCGCATTGTGACTTTTCAAATCAGATTGCGGGTGAGCGGTACGTATTTATGTATCTACTACTTTCTGCCTATTGTGACGTTTTCAATACTCTTTATGACATTTGTGGTATTCAAATCTTATGTGCTAGATACTTACGTTTTAATTTATTTTCAAGATCATTTACTACTTTGCAAAATGTACCCCATTAAAATTCCCACAACACGTTGAAGTAAGTGTCATTAGTGTCATGGTCATTAATCTGTACATATGTATGTATTCGGAAAAGAAAAGTGCGAGTAATGAAGTGCTCTAGGTACATATAAACAAATCTATCTTCACGCAAACAGACATATGTTCACGTAGTTAAGTATCTATAATTAGTTAATGTTAGGTCGGCCATAAGGCCAAAAAAAAACTTTACATGACTTCTTTAACATGCGAAGCTCATTAAATTTACATGTTAACTGAAAGCAGCTAAATATGGACAAATGAAATTAACATACCCGTCCAAATAAAAAAGTATCCACAAAAAAAAGTAGTAAGACAGTAGCTACCTACCTTTTGCTACTTTTACAATTTCAAATGAATAATAAAGTTACATGAAAATAAAGAAACCAAATACAAAAGGTAGGCGGAAAGCATTTTCTTTTTTTTGCCTTTTTGCCAAAAAAAATGAAGCAACTTCTTATAAACCGAAAATAAATTAATTTATTAATGAATAAATAAGATTTTGGAATAAAAATACACCAATGATTAGTAAAAGTATTGATTAATTTTGTGCCTCCTTATTCGATTAATATTGGCGTTTACTAAAATACTTAATTAGAGCTTAAATATGAAAGCCGTCGATACACGTTAATCGTTTTGACGGCAGAGAAAACAAACAAAAAAAATAGTACATAGTAATTTATTATGCGCGTAGATATCAGCAGAGATTGCATGCCGCGATTTTATTCCCGTGGAGTTTTTGATTAAGTATGTTACCCATTTAAAAAATTACATTCAGCATAACTACATTAGGCCAATATATTTTTATAAGTTTAATAACCACGTTCGGCAACTTGCAAGCAAAAAAAAAATGCTATGCTGACATAGTTCTAAGAAAAGTTCATTAATTTTGCTTCTAACCAAAAATAAATTTTTATCTTGTTTATTGCAGACAAAGACCAACTTTTTGAATATTATCCAATTATGTATTTCTTTTTTTCTAGGTACATAAATAAGCCTGTTTGTATTTCGCTGCAAGACTTGCTTTGCTACGTATGTGTATGTGCATTAGGGTGGTCAAAAAATAAATAAAGTCGGAATTTTAATACTCTTATCCCCTAGAAGTGTTCTATATCCAAAAAAATATATTCCTATTTTTTAATTTGAAATCAAAAAATATTTAGAGGTCGCTCAAAGCGCTCAAAGTTTTCCATGTATTTTATATGAGAAAAAAAACACTTTTCGTAGAAATGGTATGGAATTCTTGAAAATCAATATTTTTGGTTCGGAAAACTCAGTTTCTCTTCAGGAGATTTCCAATAATAATACCCAATTGTGCCTTTTACCATTTTTATTACTAAAGATTTTTTATTGGTCTCCCTATTGCATTTTCTGGTGTATTTTCTCGGTATAGAACAACCCTAGGGGGTGAGAGCGTACAAATTCCGACTGTAGTTTTTCACATGCTATTTTGGGCCACCCTAATGCTTATATATATATGTACCTCTATTAATTCTTGGTAGTTATATTTAGCCAGCTGGATACAACAATTTTCTAGTTATTTTTTTTATATATATTTTTTTCACTAGCTTGTTACTTTTTGTCAAAAAAGAGATAGCAAAAAGAATTAAAAAATAGCGCTCTTAAGAATCATGATAAACATTTATTGCATAATTTTATCGTGTTGTTTCACTTCTAGTAGCATATTGGCAATAGAGGAAAAGTATAAAAGTATGCAGCAGCACTTCAAACTTACAAATATTTATTCTATTAACCCAGCGAACATTTGGAGTCATGAATGAGTCATTCCGGCGAAAGTCGACTTATGTATATGAGCTTAAATTCATACATCGAATGAGCCTCAATGCAAGTCATATCTGACTTTTTTTGCGCTCATATTCGGACTCTTTTTAGACTCTTACTCTCTTCATTTGTGACTCAAATTTGTAACAGGCCGATGTCTGTACATTATAGATATAATGAAAAATTAATATGGGGGTGTCTTTATTAGAGCAACAGAAGCCAAATCAACAAATTTTTAGAATTTTTTTTCTGTCTACCTTTCTGTCTGTCTGTATGTTTTGTACGCGGATCAGTCGAAAACTTTTGCATGAAATAAAATGCAGTTTTCACCGGTGTATTGCTGGAGGTCTTACTTAAAATATAGAAGAAAAAAATAGAGAGTAGCCACCTGTTTGAAAATAACAGTTTTGGTAAATTGATAAGCTAAATTATATATTAAAATATGGCTGCCAAAAGTAAGGGGAGTCAGAATGCTTACAGCGGAAAAATTTTTTGTGGAAGGTTGCCACTTGTTTGAAAATTTTTATTTCATTGAAGTAATAACATAAATTAAATATTGCAATAAGAGCATCAAACTAAAGAGGCTTAGGAAAGTTTACTGACGAAAATATTTTAGAGAGGGGTTGCCACCTGTTTGAAAAATTGTATTCATTTAAATTGATAAGATATTGAATTAGTACACCTTTGAAAAAAGTACGCGATATGTAGACTCGAAATATAAGATTATAAATTAAATTTCCAGGAGAGAGCCGATACTCTACCTACCTTCTAAATACCTTCGTAAATATACTAACATCCACATTTATAAAAAAAATAAAGAAAGCTTCATAAGTCGAAAATTTGTTTGGAAATCTAACTTCATAAAGCTCTTTAAATCTAACCTATTTTTTACGAATGCGGCCATAGAAGTTTTGGGAGGGAGTAAATGCACAAAAATACTTTTAAGGGGCAGTACATGCAGCTCGCCGGATATTTGCTAGTTTTTCTATAAAAACTATTAACTAAGCTTTAAGCAAAATCATACAAATCAGAGCTTCAAAATTAATAAAAATTGTAGGAAAATTATAAAAATTTTCATCAAAATTTAAATTTCATCTCATAACGTATGGCGGTGTATACACCGTGTTGATTAAATTAAACACTGCTTGTTTACTTTTACTTACCATATCGCACACGATCTTCAAAGGTGATAAAACTCAAAATCTAATCTACGACCTAAAATAAAGTTTACGTACATATCTCGGGTCATTATTTTTAAGTGGTAAAATAAAACTCAATCATAATAAAAATCATAAGGTAATCATTATTTGTGATCGAAAAAATGAAGATCAAATAATAACTATTTCCTTTTGTTATTTTCTGGCCTTTATATTGAAAAATTTTTATTGAGCTGGAGGCCGTTGTTAATGAAATTTTTTTGTGAAAACACAGTAATAATTTATACATTTTTGGTATGAGTTATAGCTGCTATTTCGGAGATTATCACATCTCTTCATCAGACTTCTTCATCGAGTTCACTGGGGATTTGAACTCGCAACTTCGGCGTTCAAAGCCTGTGGTCTTACCCACTGAGTCAAGTTCGTCATGTAAAGTGTTGTTGCTTTTTCCACTTTTTCATTAATCAACTCAACAATTGAAACATTGCTGATATAATATTGCATAGATGTCAGTTTCAACGTTAACTCCCGGCTCATTCCAACTCCAAACAAATATTTATGGGATCCACTTTAATGGCTCCATTAACCACGAATACAAGCTTAACGAATTTATTTTGTAAGAAAACTATTTCTATCGCAAAAAATTTGCGCTGACAAAACTGGTTTACCGAAACGTTTATGGTTTCTGTTTCTTGAACTTTGTGTTGGTATGACTATTACCGAATTACACTTTGCTTGTTCTTTTGATCTTACATACATATGTATAAGAAAAGTTGGCAATTATGACATTGACAGCTGTCATTCACCTGATGTTTGTATGTATAGGTATACGTATTGTACGTATGTATGTATGTATGTATGCAAGAATGAAGGCCGTCACGTTTTATTTAGCAAGTAAACTAAGCAGAATTTAAGATGTGCGTATCCATGCGATATGTATGTATGTATGGCAGGTATGCATATATGCATGTAAGGTATGTATGTTTATGTAAACAGGCACGAACATGCATATGAATGCAGCTACCCAATTTCTAGCGTTTTATAACANTTGTTGCTTTTTCCACTTTTTCATTAATCAACTCAACAATTGAAACATTGCTGATATAATATTGCATAGATGTCAGTTTCAACGTTAACTCCCGGCTCATTCCAACTCCAAACAAATATTTATGGGATCCACTTTAATGGCTCCATTAACCACGACTATAAGCTTAACGAATTTATTTTGTAAGAAAACTATTTCTATCGCAAACAGTTTGCGCTGACAAAACTGGTTTACCGAAACGTTTATGGTTTCTGTTTCTTGAACTTTGTGTTGGTATGACTATTACCGAATTACACTTTGCTTGTTCTTTTGATCTTACATACATATGTATAAGAAAAGTTGGCAATTATGACATTGACAGCTGTCATTCACCTGATGTTTGTATGTATAGGTATACGTATTGTATGTATGTATGTATGTATGTATGCAAGAATGAAGGCCGTCACGTTTTATTTAGCAAGTAAACTAAGCAGAATTTAAGATGTGCGTATCCATGCGATATGTATGTATGTATGGCAGGTATGCATATATGCATGTAAGGTATGTATGTTTATGTAAACAGGCACGAACATGCATATGAATGCAGCTACCCAATTTCTAGCGCTTTATTACGTACATACTACTAACCTTGATAAGAAGTGTCTGCGATAAAATATTACTTACTGGCCGAAGAGATTGTAATCTACAACATCCCTAGCACAAATGTATGTATGTATGTATATATGTATGTACGTATGTATCTGCACAAATCTACACTCGATCGAACAAATGTGGTAACAAAACATTTTCTAAAATGACATAAGTACATACATACATTTCATTTATTTACATACTTACATATACATATATGTACAAACATATGCACAGACGTAAATATTTGGTTGTCATTACCGTCTTTCTTAATCATTTATTAACACTTACGAGCAGCCGTATTACTATTTAGCAAAAGAAAAAAGTGAAAATACGGGCAACAACTAAATAGAGAGAAGGAAAAGCGAAACCACAACAAAACCGCGAATCTACGCTTGGTGACAATTATCAAAATGGTAGACCCTGTAAATTATAAATTGCATGGAGTAACAGCATAAAAAAAACAAACAAACTGATTGCCATAATGGCATGTTGTTGTCATTATATGAGCATACGCATTTAAATATGTACATATGTATGTATATTTTCACGCTCATAGCAGTACCAGTAGTAAAATAACTTAGTACCTCCTTCGCCAACGCTTTTTCCATGGTGCGTTTGCATACATGATATTTGTACATACATATCTACTTGGCTCGATGAATGGCCAATTCGACGCTTGCGCAGCGCCACGTCCATCCACTAACCACCACACTGCGTATGAGTACTAAATAATGGGCAGCGTAAACAGTGGGCCGCCCAGTTGTCACACCCATTGCGGTTATTCCAAGTGCAAAATTTCATTGCATTCAACTGCGCAAAAGGAAAGGTTGGCATGTATGTAGATACACATACAAACTTACATATTTACAGTTGTCCACTTTAACTGCTTTTTTACAGTTATATTTTATGAATATGGCAGTGAAATTTGCGCATACGAGTGGCAGCAAGGCGAAACCGAAAATCAACAAAATATTGTTTTTAACACCTAAAAAGCTCGTAATTTATTTACCTTCATGCATATGTATGCATGTACACACAAAGCTTACAAGGAAGCACTGAAATACTATGCATCATTGCGATCCGGAAGCGTGAAAAGCGAATGGCTGGATATACATACAAACATACATACATATATAAAACTTTAGTAACCAGGATTTAACACTTACAGCTCGTAATTAGTGTTTTTGATGTGTAAACATCTTAGCTCCCGGTATGGTTATAATTTGAGTTAACCCAGCAGAAAATTTGTGACTGCTTCTTGTGAATTTCAAGACCATTTCGGGAATAACTCGGCATCATTTCGAAACCTGTTCAGAACTAGTTCGGGATCCTTTCGCTACTCTACTTCTTCTTCTTATTTGGCTCTGTAACCGCCTAGTTCTACAAAACACGCCCGTCGTTGCTTTTCTCTGCCAACTGACGCCAATTGGAAATAAAAAGTGAAGCCAAGTCCTTCTCCACTTGGTCTTTAAATCGCAGTGGAGGGCCTCCCTCTTCCTCTTCTTCCACCAGCGGTTTTCGAGTTAAATACTTTCGAAGCTGGAGCGTCGAGAACATTTTGGGTTTGGTTGCAGTGACGAGTTTAACAACTCCAAATAGGATTTATGCGAGCCGCTTTAAATATTTTGTGTCTAGTTCAGTAATCTTTTGTGGCTAGTTCAGAACTTTTTTCGGATCATTTTGTGACTGGTTCGAGATCATTTTCAGGCTCCTTTGAAATTAATTCATGACTCTAGTTCGGGTTAATTTCGGAATAGTGCACCATTATTTCAGCAGCGTTTCGGTGCTAGCGCAGTAACATTTCGACACTGCATCACTTTGTGACTAGTTCAAGGGCATTTCGAGATCATTTTGCGACTAGTAAGGGACCATTTTGGGACCGTTTCAAGATTTTTTCCAGATTATTTCGGGACACGTTCTTTCAGCAACTTTATGATCGGGATCATTTTGGGATAGTTCGAAACTAGTCACGAAATGATCCTGAAACAGTCGTGAAGTATTGCCGAAGTGGTTCTCAAATGCTGGTGACATTCTCGGGTGAAGACTATGAGCAAACGGCAGCTAGTAGCTTCGTGGTTGGTTGCAGTGGTTTCCAAAAGCCGACTGGGATGTAAATATTGTGGAAATTACTGACTTCGCTTGTTGCCACTGGGTAATCTGTACTTCGCCATCAAACTTGGATGTGCATTGGGCCCTAGAAGTCGAACTCGCAAGAAATTTCTCCGAGCTGACTACGAGGCACAGACAATCAAATATCGAGTTGCCAAATATTTCTGAATGGGGGGATCGAGGGCAGAAAGACACTTCGTCCAAAATATCGGTTGATCTGAAACTCTTCGGATAGGTCTCTCGTATTTTCTTGTAACACCATTCTACATAGGTTTTGTGAAAAATTCCAAGTTTTTATAGAGATAGATTCGTTTCGTTTTTCTTATTTAAACTGTTAAAAAAAACATTCCTATTTGTAATGGAGATACTGCGGATGCGGAATTTTTCCGCAGTAACATAAAATTTTTGGTCCAAAAAGAGATATGAAACATGCCCAAAACAAATGTCAGAAAAATGTTTACGTTGGGATATCTCAAAAACCTGACGTGATATAATGATTGTAAGGTTAGGTATAGACTCAGCGTACCAAACTCCTTCAGAAAAGTATATTAAAAAAAATAAAATTGTTGGCCTATAAAAATAGGACGAAGACTTCGTGTCTGTATCATAGATCAAGGGCAAAATAGTAGTCAAACATGTATCAGGAATAATAGCGCTTGAGGCGGCTACTGGGATGGTCGTTACATTTATCATGGAATCGGGATGACTTGGCCACGCAAACCCTACTCATTCATTATGAATCACGACAAATTTAAAATTCAGTAAATTTTTTAGACATGAAAATGACGTCATGTCAAATTCAGAAAAATGTTTTCTAATGTGTACATTAGGGCGGTGCTTAAATATCAAAAGAACGATTAAAAATCAAAAGAACAATTTTTTTCAGCCCCACCCCTTAACCGGTAATACTACGGTCACTGACATCACATGTACATTTTGGTCCCAATTGGAGACGGTTAAGGCGTGTTGCAAGGCGGTCAAAGTGCAGATGCCTTCATAGAGACTCATGAAATTTAAAATTTATTTTTCATTTAATACCCAAAATCGATACTACTAAAGTCGAAGATATCTCAAATAAATTTTGGTCCTGATTGGAGACGGTTAAGGCGTGTCGCGCAGGGGGGAAAGTTCATATTCCTCTATAGAGACTCAAAAAGTTGAAATTATTATTTTTTTTTTTCATTTAGTACCCAAAATAGATATTACTTATGTGGAATATATCACATATAAATTTTGATTACAATTGGAGTCGGTTAAGACGGCTTCTTAGGGTAACCTGAACTTTGACCCCTGTGCGACACGCCTTAACCGACTCCAAACAGGGTCAAAATTTATATTTGATATATTCGACTATAGTAGCATCGATGTACGGCTTGAGGCTTCTTTGGAAATGTCATGTAAAAATTTGCTGCCTACATTTAAGGACCGCTCTAATGTACATACTCCCTCTTAAGTTTCGGTATCCCCTTTTCGGTCTTAACGCGTCTTCAAGCTGATATCGATAATGTATGCATATGTATGTACGTAGTATTTTTTCACCTCAGTGTACTAACTATTACGTACTCCAGGCCACTGACGCGTCACGTGTTATGTGTTACGTGTGTAAATCGCCATTGTCTGCGTTACATTGTTGATTTTTGTTCATATTTTTCCTACGAATATACATATGAATGTATGTACGAGCATACTTCTTATGCATATGTGTTACACAGGCTGCTGCTGGCAATAAATTGCACAAATTCCGTTATGCGCGAATGCGCAACCGACTGAACTGCAGTTGAGCAGTGAGCTGGAACAGAAGATACAAATATCTAAATATATATATGTGCAAAAATTAATACTCAATACGTGTTCTTGTAAGCTGTCGTAATCGCAAAAATCGCAAAAAGTGTAAAACGGAGAAGCAGCAAAAATTTGTAAGAAAAAATCGTATAAATAAATTCAATTTTAAAAATCGAAAAGTGCAAAAGCAGTGAAAAAAGTGCAACGAAAATTGCGAAAAAATCGCGCAAACAGCCGCGATGA
>NW_016164684.1:28930-30439 GCF_001687245.7 Rhagoletis zephyria | reverse complement strand
CTCCTCCTTTTTTGGAAGTCGGTTAAAAATAGCCACCGGTTAACCTTTACAGATGCCTGCAGGCGTTGTCTTTCAACTAAGACTTTTTTTACCAATTATTTCAGCTAAATTAAAAGCATATGGGCAAACCGTGGTGTTGCGTTCGGATGTATATTTGAATTTTTTTTTTGCGGCAAAACTAAAGGTTGGATTATATTTAAAATCATTGCGTATTTGGCCATATCGCAACAAAAGCTTTCTGCCCCCAAAAGCAGCGGCTGATTTCAGTTAAATTTTTACACCTCTTTAAATTTTATGTCGCATAAAAGTTAATGTAGCCTTTTATGTCACACCAAAAGTGCGGTTACAACATTCCATATTCTCCTACATACAGTTGTCCACGAAATAATAGGAGTGCAATCTTTTGGCCAGTCTTGGCTATTTGCCTTTTGTTTATTGAATGTTTATTATTATTTTTTTTTTTTATAAAAGTATAGCTGGCCATACAACAAACACCATATAAATAAACATTTACAACTTTGTGCAAAAATTATAAAAATTCTCCAAAGTTTCACTAAAATTTCAAACTTTCAGAAATGAAGCTGCTGCTAAAATAATCCCGTTGATGCTTGGCAATTTTTTTTGCTGGCATGTCTTCTTCCATATGAGAGAAATTTGTCGAACATACTTTGTATGGAAAAATTGCGAAACAACTTCAACCAAAGAAATTCTCAAAAATCAACGGGATTTTTTACCAACTTGAAACTTGCACTTTATTATACTACAAATTAGTGGGCTAAATGTTCTGATTAAAAATTTTGAAATTTCGGTGAACACTTGCAGAATTTTTTAAATTTTGGTACAAAGTTTGAAATGTTAATTTATATGGTGTTTCTAGTACATCAAGCTAGGCTTTAATACAGAAATGATAAATATTAAATAAACATAATACAAATAGTCGAAGCTGGTCAAAATATCGCACTCCTATTATCTTGTCGAAAACTGTATATATGTACATACGTATGTATATACCTGCGAATTCGTATGCACGTTATTTCATATGAATGCCGCCACAAGTCCAACGGTCTGCAAACTTAATACACCAAACCCTCGTGCGTGTTCTCATCCTTTGCTCCTGCTCTTGCCTTTTTGGCGCAGCCAGCTTATAACCGCTTCATAAACATTTTCACTGTCTGCGGTTTTTTATTATGCAGCTCATCCGACTATTCTCCATTCTCTTATCTGCTCCAGTTTCCTGTTTAAAAGTTCTCCGGTTACATTTCACTGCCTGATTTTTCATTCATACACTGCTCTCTTACACACGCTGTGTACATACTTGCCTGAACTTACATAGTTATTTGTACACCTGTCTTATTTAACTGCCCGCCTTTCTGTCATTTCGTTGGTGTAAAAGTTGTCTATTACCTGCCGCCATTGTTCATAAAATGAACTCATAAAAGTTGGACTTTGTGGCTGTTGCTATGTTTTTGCCATTACTGTTTATGGTACATCCTTTTAGGCGTTTAGGGT
>NW_016164684.1:11990-25384 GCF_001687245.7 Rhagoletis zephyria | reverse complement strand
TTTTTTTTTGCAGAGAATATTAATATTAAATATAAGGCCCGAGTGGAAAATTTGATGGGAGTAAAAACGACTATCGATGTCCAATTTGTTATTGTCGATTGATTAATCAGTAAAAATAAACAGCTATCTCTTTTTAAAGCTTTCAAGCAAAAGTTACCTATTGTCCTTTGGAAAACCATTGCATTTTTCTGCTCACAATCGAAATTTGTCTAATGAGCGTTTTCCACTGGCATTTAAATGACAAAAAATTAATGCAAAAGTTGGGCTTTAAAAAGTACGAGTATGTATCATTACGCTAAAAGTAATAATAATTGATAGCATATTTCCACCAAAAGCATAATTGCATAAATTTTAACATGGGTTTATGCGTTACTTTTTGCTTTTTAAAAAAGGAGGAGCTTATCGTCGGAATATTTTTCCTATGTACATATGTTAAAGCATAGTTTTGAACCACATTAGCCGAATTCTAGAATGCTTTTTTTTTTTTAGCTGAAAGGTCGTACCTCAGTGGTAGGCCCATACTAATTTGGTTTAGATCCGATCATTGGATCATGAAGAAATTAACGGTACTCTTAAATTTTCATATGAGAATTGAAGTGGGTTGTATCTTTTTGCTTAAAAATTACTTGTTTAATTTCTTTTGCTAGTATTTAATATGAGCACTTACCCCCTTCGGCGTGTAATCTCCTTTTTCCTATAGGCATAAACTGCAGTTAAGGCTTAGTGGAAAAGAACTACAATATGTTTCTTAAAAGTTTTTGGAATTTTTGTGACTTCAATGCCTAGTGAAGATCGGATGTAATATCAAGAAATGTCAATGAAGTTCTGTTTCATGGAAGAAATGTCGAAAATTTCTTTGCATTCATTTTTTTTGTATAGTTTTGTAATCATCCTATTTATGATTGAAATATTACCGAATTTCCACCAGATATTTAATGGCAACAATTTGAATAACCAAGTTGTACATTAAATAAATAGTACAAGGCTGACCGAGCTTCACATGGAGTGCATACATATACTTTTTAAAGTTTTCAAGGTTTGGGTATCAAATACTATAAATAAAATTTTGGAAATAAAAAAAAAAAAAATGAGTTATATGGAGTAATCCTATGGAGTAACACCCAAATTCATAAAAAATAAAGAACTGCTTTATAAACCGAAAATTTGTATGAAAATGTCACCTTATAGAACTCTATAAACCTATTTTATTTTTTACGAATAAGGCCATAAGTAAATATCTTACATACTTAAAAAATTGGGTGGCAACCTTATTTAGAAATACACTGGGATGAATAGTTCATATCTTGAGCGTATATGTACAGTGTAGACTTGAGCAAAAAAAAGCTTATTGAAATTAACAAAATATTAATTTTTATTACAAAAATTAAAAAAAAAAAAACGTGGTAACCCTCCTCGAAAATATTTTTCAACAAAAGTTCTCAGAAATACCTTTTATTTGACATCCATATTGCGATGTTTTATGGCGATTTCGAAAAAATTCGAGAATCAAATTTTCACTTAAATGTATCTGGCGAAACTGGCTGTTAGTATACAAGTAATATTGTACTTTTATTTTCTAAACAAAAAATTAAACAAATAGTATGCGATTCAAAATAGGTGGCAACCCTATTCAAAAAATATTTCCACTTGATATTATGATGTTTTATTTAATTTGTAACTATTTTCTAATAGTTGGCAACCTTATACGAGTATTCTCGGAGATAACACCTATTTAGATTACCTTAAAAAGTAAAACATTATTTGTATACAAAATCTCATCATTATATACAAGCATCCTTTAAATTAATATGATGTAGTGTTTATAATAATTGTCAATATGTTTCCTCTCTACAATTTGTCATTTTAATACCTAGTGGAAATTCGGAATAACAAAATATTTTTTCAGGTATCTCTCCGGTAGTGTATAGTCAACAATCGTCGGACGGTCTTGTAGAAGTGTAGTCTGTTAATAGCTTTGAGAATTTGAAAATAGATTGGGTATTTTGATGCAGACTAGGTACGTGCGCTGTACTTCGTGTCCAGCTGAAAACAGTTGCAAAGTTAGACTTGATTAGCTGGCCCAGTTCCAGGTCTATATCCTCCCCGCCGTATTTATGTATTTATATCTTGATTCTTTTTATTTCGAATGGAACCAGTTTTCATAAAACAACGAAGAAAGGACAATGTAAGAATAAACCTGAAAAAAATAATATTTCGAAAAACCCCCTTAATGTAACTGCATACATGTGTACGTACATACATATATGTACATTAGACTGCATCGCTCCCCATACAAAAAAAAATCGGTACAAATTTTCCATTGGAACTATAAAATCTATCATATTTTAAGACGTCCACCAAAATATTTCGAAAAAATATTAAGATTTAAGTGAGCTGGACCAATTTCAAAATACCTCCAAAAATGGAGTTTTTTATGAATAAAAATAGTTTCTTAATATTTTTTTTTTTTAAAATCCCCTCAAATGACAAAACGGTTTAAGCTTAAAAAATTTGCATAAAAATATTAAAAAAAAATTTAAAAAAAAAACTGAACGAAATCGAAAAGATGAGGTTTTTGATGCTGTTTTTTAACTTTTTCAAAGATTGTTGTAAGAAAAACTTGAATAACTGAGCCTAAACTCTTCTGATTTAGACTTAAGAGGTATCGGTGGAAAGGTATTTTCTCACCCTTTTTATTTCTTCATTTTTGGAGGTATTTTCAAATCGGTCCAGCTAACTTAAATCTTAATATTTTTCTGCAACTTTTTTTTGGTGATGCAGTCTAATGTACATGTAAGTATACACAAACGCCCAATTTTTCGACGCTTCCTACCAACACACACACCCATTCTTTCCCGTAAAACGAATGTCAATTTAAATAACGAATGAAACGGGCGACATTTAGAAATTTCAAGCTCGAGGTCGAAGTTTCTTGCTGTTGAAAAATCCATATTGACAGCTGGTATTAGGGAAAGGACTGGAAGCGGGCATGACAGTCAGCAGCTGCTTGAAAGCATAAAAGGGAAGCATATTAAATTACCAAGTGCCAGCAATTTAAAGACAAAAAAAAAAAAATAAAACAAAAAGAAAAAACGTAGGTAGTGATGATGGTTTGACGTCGTCTGCTGCACTTGACTAATTGCATTTGCTGAAAAATGGCGAAAATACTTTTTAATGCGCGCTTTTTACTTACTTTCCTTTTTTTTGCAAGTAGAAAAGGAGATGGCGTAACTCCAAACGCGGCTGCTTGTGGATTTGTACTCGTTACGTTGCTACTTAAAAATAAACATTATTACACATATTTTTTAGAGCAGCTGCCGAGAATCAGCGACAATTAAACGCACACGTCTAATTCACAAGCATCAAATCACTTTAAGTTCACCGCATACATACATATGTGATTGAATATTTGCTTGCATGTGTGACAGTCTTTCTGTCTTTCGGTCTTTCTGGCAACATCGTTACCTGTCTCCTAACCACAACAACAGCTTCAGCCCCCAATGACATCATCATTAGCGGTTTTATGCTCGATTCTCATTCGAGATTCTACAGCTAGATAAAAAAAAAATCAATTTTGAAATTGTGTCGCTTTCCTTTGCCCCTCCCCTTATGTATGCCAACTTGCCATCGGGTTCACTACCCATTACGCTGCATGCGTTTGCAGTCGACTGCAATCCAGCTTGGCTTTGGCAGCTTTCCTGTTCACTGCTGATAATACGTCTGGTTACGAAGCGTTGGTGCACCGCATTCGAGTGTGGTTGCGGCAAAATGCACTTGTGGGTCTTGTGGTTGACGCTTACTCACTCTTCCTTTCGTATGCCCTCATGTGGATTTGCGCATTGGGAGTAGCCGTATTCAATATGTGCTTGCACACGATCTCATACCCAAGTTTTTCGCACACTCTTTGTTTGTCTGTGCCATGTGTTTGCCTTCATAACTGGTGCTTTGCTGATTTCGACTATTGTTCTTCCTTGGCAATGCTCACCACCCCCACAAAAAATGCCAGTGACATATTTCATGGTTACGAAAATACCTCCTCCGTTGTTGGCTTTGCAAGAATTGGTAGGTAGTCAGGATATGGGGGATGGGTCGGCTGGTTGGACACCTACTATTTATCACCTCGATTTTCGTTGGTAATTAGGATTTTAATTAGTTCGTTGCGAGATGAAAATGTGATTGGGTATGGGATTTTTGACGGTATGCCGGATGTGTAGTTAGTGTTGGTTGAATTCGAACTTTCCACTTTTTGAAGTCTTGAATTTGTGAAGAATAAATGGAACTTGAAAAAAATTGGAAAGCTGATGAAAACAGTATTTAATGTTGTAAATGCATGTATGTATGTATATAGCAGAATTTTGTAAATTAAAAAAGTGTTTATTTTATTTTTAAATAAAGTTTAAACCGCAACAAAAACTATATAGAGAAAAGTTTTAAGCTTTGTGCAAAATTTCGAAGAATCCACAAGATTTTTATCGAAATTTCGAACTTTTTAATAAAAATTTCATTTTTGTGTAATAAGTTGCAAGCTTGAAGTAGCCAAAGCATTCCTTACATAGAAAAAAACTACACAAGACCATCGGCAAACAAATTTCAAAAATCACTGAGAATTTTAAGCCACTTCAATCTTGCAGATTACTAAAATTAAATGTGTTATTAAACTGCAAACCCGAAATTTTCCTGAAAACGTTTGTAAAAAATGCTGAATTTTTATGAAAATTTGATAAATTTTTATAAATTTTGTACAAGGTTCGAAACTTTTCTGGTTTTTTTTTGCGGTTTGAGCTATATGTACATATTTTTAAAAGAAATAATTTTTTTTTTTATAAATTTACAAATTTCTACAAAATTTTATAAAAACTTGGTAGTAAGGTTAGCGCGGCCACGAGTGTATAATAAATTTTGGATGGATTGAATTAAAGAGCTGTTTCCAGCTCTCAAGAAAACCGAAATAAAATGCTCGTATATTTACTTCTTCGAGAAAATTTAGAGCAAATTCAAGCAAAAGAAATAAAGAAAAATATTTCTTGCAATTTTTCTTGAGAGCTGGATTCTAAGCTTAACGGTTAAAGGCCAAATCGCCATTACAAATTTTAATGCATTTTATGTAAAGTTCATTAAAGGCTTCCCTTAAGATTAATCCTTAGTATTTAATGCAGCCTCCTTACCTGCGCAGGTGAACACATTTAAAGCTTTTCTCTTAATTAATGCCTTTTTCTACGCGAATGAAGTGGCCATTATTATCTCAACTTTTTTTTTGCGCACTCGTATTCTTCATTAGACCACCAACCACCCACCATCGAACCAAATACAACTTCATTAACGCCTTTCGTAAGCAGCGTTAGCAGCTTGTCTAGACAATGTTCAGGGAGTTTTCTGTAAAAACGCACACACATCGTTGCATTTGAAAGTAATTCATGGGGAAATTGAAATTAAGTACTCCCTAATTGGCAGTCAACATGAAACTGTTGAGTGTAAGAGTGGACATTTTATTTTTAAATAGCCTCAAAGGGAATGTTTTAGTTAGAATTTATGCTTAAATGCCAAAAAGTTTCTAGGAATTAGAATTCTAGATAAACAATCACTTGATATTTGATTTAAATTTTTTATTTACGTTTACACAAAGAACTAAATTATTTCTCGCAAAAGCGAGAGAAATTGAATATTCAGCAATGAACCAATCACTATGTACATATGTACCCTTGTGGTCAGCTGATTATGTCAAGTGTCATTTTGATTATTTTTTGCCTATTTTTCTTTTGTTTATTTAATGTTTATAATTTTTTTTTTATAAAAGTTTGGCACATTACCAAACCAGCGCCACATAAATCCACATTTCAAACTGCGCAAATTTCAAGACTAGATAATCGCGTTGATTTTTAATATATTTTTTTTGTTGATGGTGCTAGGCATTTTCTCCCATACTAACGAAATTGTCGAGCATATTTTATATGGAAGAAAATGCGCAACACCGCCAGCCAAAAAAATTTAAAAATCAACGCGATTTTCTTGCGTCATGAAATTTACACATTAAACTACTAAAATTTAATGAGCTACGAAACTGCATACCCACAAGTTTTCTGAAAATTCTGAATAAAAAGTTTAAAATTTTCGTGTGCAAATGTTAAGTTTATAAAAAAAAAAAAACAAAAGAAAAATAGCCAAAACTAGTCAAAATGTCACTTGGCTTAATCAGCTGACCACAAGGGTATGTATTTGGCTATCGTATATATGCATACCTTTTTGTTGGCATGTCCAACTTTGTATATCCTGCCATTGAGAGGGTTGCTTTTCCAGTTGACAAACTATACAAATGATGTGAATGTATGATATTTACATAAGTGCCGTATAATACAGTTATCGTCACATGAAAAGAACCGCTTTCAAAGAACAAAAAAAATAAAATAAAAAATACATACAACTAAAATACTCTTAAAGGAATAACGAAAAAATTCTTAAAAGGCAACGCGAAATTTGAGCTACTTCAAACTTGCTCTAAACTTTAATGGGCTATAAAACTGCATATCCGAAAGTTTTCTAAAAAATTGTATAAAAAGTTTTTAAAATTTTTAAGAAAATTTGTCCAATTTTTATAAATTTTGACGTAGAATACGTCTTACGTTTCGATATGGAGGCTATGCTGAAATTTTGTAGTTGTAATTTTAAGAACTTTACGAAAACGCTTATTGCACGAGAACTAATGAAGCGATTTGAAAGAAAAGTGTGGCATTTCAAAGATATTATTCCAAACCTGTCGACAGATTCATTTTTGTAAGTAACCAATTCGGTTTCTGTCGTAGAAACAACGGTAAATATTGGCTTATTTTGGGGTCAATGTTGAGCGTTTAAAGTGCTCTAGCATCTTACGATTTCCAGGTTAAACTTTCATTTTCGGGATATACGTTATTTTGAGCAATGGAAATATCGTGTACAAATTTTATATAAGTTCAACAAATATTGCATAAATAATGCATAAAATTGTTGAAAACATTCGCAAATTTTTTTTATTTCCAAAATGCTCGAAAACCGCTCGAATGATTTTGTTTTTGTTTTCTTTATCAAACATTCAAGAGTTTTTTTTTTTCGTTTGGTATATGGGAAGTATTGGTTGATATCTTCTAAGTATGCTTATTTGATTCAAATATATGGGCATAAATAATTTGCCATACAAAAGCACTTAGTCATCATTTTGCAAACACGTGCATGCGTTGAAAATGAGAGAAGGAGACACGAAAGTATGTGTGTATAGGTATTTCGGCTTTTGAATAACAGATGGCGCAATATTTATAAAAGGAAAAGGTGAAAGGGAATATGTAGATGAAGAATATGATAAACATAAAAGTAAAAACAAATATAAATATAAAGAAAAACACGAGGATGAGGATACCGATAAAAGTAAAGATGAAGATAGAGGAAGAAAGATCAAAATAAAGGTAATTATAGAGAAAAGGATATAGACAGAGACTGAATCTGGGGACTATTTCGGGTTTTAGAGATTTTCGGAATTCTGGGGACTTATTGATATAATAATCGATATTTTATCGGTTTTGTTATCGATATTTTTTATCGATTTTGTTATCGAAATTTTTATCGATATTGTTATTGATTTTGCTATCGATATTTTCGGAACTTATGGATATAATAAACGATATTTTTAATCGATTTGGTTATTGATATTTTAATCGATTTTGTTATCGATTTTATAATCGCAATATTTATAAAAGGCAAAGGTGAAAGGGAATATGTAGATGAAGAATATGATAAACATAAAAGTAAAAACAAATATAAATATAAAGAAAACTATGAGGATGAGGATACCGATAAAAGTAAAGATGAAGATAGAGGAAGAAAGATTAAAATAAAGGTAATTATAGAGAAAAGGATATAGGCAGAGACTGAATCTGGGGACTATTTCGGGATTTTAGAGGTTTTCGGAATTCTGGAGACTTATCGATATAATAATCGATCTTTTATCGGTTTTGTTATCAATATTTTTTATCGATTTTGTTATCGAAATTTTTATCGATATTTTTATTGATTTTGCTATCGATATTTTCGGAATTTATGGATATAATAAACGATATTTTTAATCGTTTTTGTTATTCATACTTTAATCGATTTTATAATCGATTTTGTTACCGATTATGTTATCGGTATTTTTATCGATTTTGCTATCGATATTATTATCGATTTGGTTATCGATATTTTTATCGATGTTTTTTTATCGATTTTGCTATCGATATTATTATCGCTTTTGTTATCGATATTTTTTTCTTAGTGTGTGCTTTTGTTTTTGACATGGATGTGCTCTTAACCTTACCACGTATTCTACTTTTAAATTAGCGGCTATGTCTCGGATACAACCTGCAGACCAAGACGAAGGCGCTGGACNACGATATTATTATCGATTTGGTTATCGATATTTTTATCGATGTTTTTTTTATCGATTTTGCTATCGATATTATTATCGCTTTTGTTATCGATATTTTTTTCTTAGTGTGTGCTTTTGTTTTTGACATGGATGTGCTCTTAACCTTACCACGTATTCTACTTTTAAATTAGCGGCTGTGTCTCGGATACAACCTGCAGACCAAGACGAAGGCGCTGGACTGTTCCTTTTCTTTTGTAGAAAGTATGAATTTTTTAATTGTATATTTAAGAAAATATCCATAAAAAAAATTCAAGTTATATAAAAGGAAATTAAATTGTTAGTGCGTCGCGCTGCTATTTTCGTGAGCATTGCTGTGTATATCAACAGTATAAATATTTGAATCATTTGCTTTCTGTCTTAATAAAAAGAAACCAGCTTAAAATACTAAATTTTACATTAAACATGTTTTCACCTCTAATTAACCTACAGATCTCGCAATCAAGTTCGTCATTCACGTTTCTAAAAAATTTGTAAATTTGAGTAATTTCCATGCTCAGACGTTTAGTTCATCTATTAATATGAACATGCCTGTACAGAATTCAATTTATTGTGAAAGTACATGTATTTTTTTCCTTTCTGCTCACATGTCATCATCATGTTCAACAAAAGCGTACTTTATTTTTATGTCTATTAAAAGGAACATCATGCTCTACATTGTTTGTTTTTGCCAAACACATTTCCAAAACAATCTACTGGCAACTAAAATACGCACAACTCCCACCCCAATCAGCTGTAGGTGCACAACCTTTGATCTCCTGCCCCATGCAAATAACATGCTACATAGGTACATACTATGTACATACATACAGATGTATGTATACGTAAGTTGACCAACAATAATCTAGTGTCCATATCGAAGTGTTTTACATTTTCTACTCACACCTATGTATTTATGTATGCAAATATATGGACTAAACCACGTACCTGCATACATACATACATTATCCTGTGCTTGCTTCAAATGGCTCACGGGTAGGCCAGTTGTTTTTGTTTTTGTTGCTGCCGTCATGAATATCCAATTGTCCTCTTAACACGATTATATCGTTTTCCAACTGCTTTTCGCTGTTGCTGAAATGCACTTGTCCGGTGAAGCAAAAAATAATGGGGGTTTACTCAACGCCAACTAAATACCCAGTGCTACCCACACAGCCTCATACCATACCACCCATCCAACTTAACAAACAATTTCGCATTTTTACTCCATTTTACAACCACCTTCTTTTATTCATTTTTCGTTTGTCGTAAATGATGATTGTCAATGTGTTGCTCCCTTGGGAGGGGGTTCCTCTGCTATTGCGTTTCCAACCTGTTTGGGGATATACGTACTACATACTATATAATTCTATGGCGAGCAATGCATTAATAATGATATGTGTGCANCATTGCGTTTCCAACCTGTTTGGGGATATACGTATATACTATATAATTCTATGGCGAGCAATGCATTAATAATGATATGTGTGCACTACGCACGTTACATTTCACGCTGCACGTAACGTGTGGCACCGCCACTGAGTTTCACTCATTTCACTCGCATACACTTGTTGGTTATTGTTTTATCGCTCTGAATTCTATGTATTTTGCCGGCTTTTTTCAAGTGTTCAGGTTGCATGCGTTTTGGAGTGCATTTTTTTTTGTTTTTTTTTTTGCAAATAGATTAAATTCACACGTATGTTCTGGGTAAATGCAAACACGCACATACCTATGTATTTGTACCATTAAGTTAGCTGTTCCTGCCAGTTGGGGATTACCGTCAATATTTAGGGGATGAAAGCACTTGGATCGCTGCTCTTGTTTAGTTTTCCTCAGGCGGGGAGTTCTGTTACGCTACTCCTTCCCACTCCCTCACCCTAGTTTGTTGAATTACCTTTGAATGTATTATAAATAAATTATAAATCTGTTGGCCTGCAGCAGTTCTTTTAAAAGAAATAATTGCAGGTGGTAGGAAGGGCGCGTGGACTAAAGTCTTATTTCCATTTGAAAGTTAGGTATCGTAGAAAGCTGAACATTTGTGGCAAATTTTTTTGTAGCGAGTTGAAAAATGCAAACTGTGGTGGCGAGGGAGGAATAAAAATGGCAGATAGCCCTTGATGCAACTTTTCACTCTAAATCCGCCATCTTAATCGCCCTCAAATGGCCTCTTTGAAAAACTAATTTTTTATTTTGCTGCGAGTTTAAATAAAAAAAGTAATTTTTAAGCAAAAAACAAAATCGACTTCAATTCTCATACAAAAATTTGAGATAACCGTCCAATGGTGGGATCTAAACAAACTTAGTATGGGACCACCTTTCTTTTAAAAAAAGAATTATAGAAATCGGTTAATGTTGTCCAAAGTTATGCGGAAAAATACATAAAAAAAAATCCGATGAACTGAAACCTCATCCTTTCTTTAAAGTCGGTTAAAAAGTACCAAGCACCTTACGTATACGGAAAAGTTGGCATAACTGGTTTAGCTTTTATATTTTGGTTTGATCATCTATCGTTGAGAACTGAAAATANAAGAGGGAGGAATAAAAATGGCAGATAGCCCTTGATGCAACTTTTCACTCTAAATCGGCCATCTTAATCGCCCTCAAATGGCCTCTTTGGAAAACTATTTTTTTATTTTGCTGCGAGTTTAAATAAAAAAAGTAATTTTTAAGCAAAAAACAATATCGACTTCAATTCTCATACAAAAATTTGAGATAACCGTCCAATGATGGGATCTAAACAAACTTAGTATGGGACCACCTTTCTTTTAAAAAAAGAATTATAGAAATCGGTTAACGTTGTCCAAAGTTATGCGGAAAAATACATTAAAAAAAAATCCGATGAACTGAAACCTCATCCTTTCTTTAAAGTCGGTTAAAAAGTACCAAGCACCTTACGTATACGGAAAAGTTGGCATAACTGATTTAGCTTTTATATTTTGGTTTGATCATCTATCGTTGAGAACTGAAAATAAAACTAGCAGTTCGGAGAGTTTTGTCATAAAATCCACATTTTTAATATTAATTTAATCTCAGTGAGCATTGATTGAAAAGCAGCGTAAATCACATTTTTGCACTGGCTGACTCGCTCTGATCGGACAATTGCTGCCTGGCTATGAGAATGGGTTACTGCTTCAGTTCTTGTAAAAGTCCCGTCCCGAGGGTTTACAATCCTTGCGTATTCTTAGCATTTTCGGTTTAAGGCCACTTGTCTGGTTATTCAGCCATAGCTAAACCAAAGGTTCTGCAGTAAAACCCCACTATCTAAGCTCATCTAGGACCAGTCCGTGTAGTAAGAGAAGTTTCCAGGTTGACACTTTCTCTTATTTCATCTTCGCGTTGGCAACCGCTTAATGTTTTAATGTTTATGTAATGGAGATGAGCGCAGGACTAAATTTTCAATTTTTAGGTTCCGAACTCGCCCATCCCGACGTTTTTCAGAATTGTACCGCGGGTCCCTTAGATCCCGATACCTACCACTAATATGGTTTTCAAATTAATTTTAAATACTATACTTACTCAACGCTCAGCACTCTATTTTAGGGACAGCAGTTAGTCATATTAAAAGATCTGTCATCTTCCGGTTCTGCTGTTTTCTTGTGTTCGTTTGTTTCAATAAAAAAGAAGTGTTTATTTCATACAGCATTTGTAAGGAAGATTTCCTAAATTTTCGTAAGTTGCGGGTTTAATGGAAGGATTTTCCCATCCGCCCGAAAATTTTTAAAGACATACATACCGCGGTCTTACCCTTCTAGACGAAAAAGTATTTGTCGTTTAAAAAATAACTAATTATATTTTTTCTTGTATGTAGTAGGACTACCAACGACAACTACTGCAATAGCCAAGACAAGCCATTTGAAATTTCCTTCTAAACAAAAAATAACCAAAATACATATGTAACTAACTAAAAAAAACTTCCTCCAAGTGTTTGCCGCAAAACGTCTGTACAAATTTTGTACAAATATGAGCCATGCTAATTTTGCTGTCGCTCTGCCATTTTCTGTTGCATACTGTTGGGGGTGATGCTTTCCGCTTGCTCTGCCCATAAATGCATGTGGTACATTTCTTGAGTCTTTTGACTTTTGTATGATTTTTACTGCTGCTTCTCTTACCTTTTTTCCACCATTTTTTTTTTTTATTTTTTAACAGTATATGTACCAGTGTATTGTCTTGGCTCTTTTGACGCGAGTATGGTTGGTTTTTTTTTTTAATTTTTTCTTACTTATTTGTCCTTTTTGTTTTTGCTGCATCAGCACCATCATCAAAGATAAGGGAGCTTTATACAAGCTCCGAAAATAAGAAAAAAAAAAAAAAATTAAAAATATAAAACCGTTATATTACGTGTGTGCCTTGAGTTTGACGATCTCGTTTTTATTACACGTGCTTTTGATGCTTTCTTATGCTGATTCTTTGTTTTTTTTTTTTTATACATTTCTGCTGCAATTTGGTCCATCATTCGAAGGAGTTTTCATAATACAAAAGCAGACATAAACCGATAAAAAAGGAAGCAAAACATGGTGTCTGTCATAAATGTTAAGTTTCGTAATTTTTCTTATGCTTCCTTGGGAGTTGAACTTCTCACCTAACCAATGAATTTTTTATAACTTTCATAAGCGCGCATCTCTTCGCTAAAGGTGTGTGTACTCCTTTCATTTCAATTTTTCTGTTTGTCTGTCCGTCTGTCTGAGGTTATGTTTGTCCGACTGTCTGATACTTATTTCATGGTAGTGTATTTGCTTAGACGTCGCTGTATTTATTTTTGGCAAGTCATGTTTACTTATTTTATTGACGCTTGCATTAGTAGATGATAAATGTTGAAGCGTTGCTTTTGGTCCGAGTCAAGAAAGTGAGGCGTGCTCGGGAAAATATTGAAATATGCGAATTCGACCTTAAAACAGGAAAGCATAATGCTCGTGAGAAGGAAAAGGGTAAATTAAAATCTGCCACACCTATTTTCAAGGTTTTAAGTTGGTTTAGATGTAATGATTTAACTTTT
>NW_016164684.1:0-6726 GCF_001687245.7 Rhagoletis zephyria | reverse complement strand
TATAAAAAAGGCAAAATAAAGAACGAAATAGGCTGGAAAAGGCAAAATAAAACAGCGAAAAAGGCAGGAAAAGGCACTAGGTATTGCAAAAAAGGCAAAAAAAGGCGAAACAAAATAGCGAAAAAGGCAGGAAAAGACAAAAAAAAAGGTATTGCAAAAAAGCAAAATAAGGCACTAAAAACAGACAGAAAATACGAAGAACAATCAAAAAATATATTTATTTTAGAAATGCTTATATTATAAGTAAAAAGAGAAAAAGTATGAACTAGTTTCATTATATGAAAAATTTGTACTTTGAATCTTTGACTATTTTATTCTTTCGAGTTTCTAACTCATAAAACTTTAATCTGTATAGTTGTAGTAACATTGAACCATAAGATGCATTTTGAAGTTTGCTGGCAGCATTTTCATTCGATTTTCGCGAAGAAAAGTTGATACAAGTGGAGCCCAATTTAAATATAGAACGTTTGAAACTTTCATATTATTAGAAATAAGGGCGTTTTCCCCGCCCTTTACAATTTTATCCACACCCCTTATTGTTTCAACACCAATTTGGCCAGAGGTCCCTGTGCTTCTATAAGCCGCATGGGCATGTGTAGATTTTTTAACCTTAAAAAAAAGATTGTAAATGCTATAATCACTTTTTTAAAGGTAGAAAAGGCAAAAAAGGCAAATATCTTAAAAAAGGCAAAAAAAGGCAAATATCTTAAAAAGACAAAAAAAGGCAACTTCAAATGTGTATATATGGAATCAGGGAAAGCTAATATTATCTACGCGGGAGTTCAACCACAACGTGGTTTTGCATCAACTAAGTATCAACCATCCATCTATACATGTAATACTATTATTAGCTCGAAAGTAAAAATTAAACATACCCAGCAGCAGGGTTGCATGAAATAACTACTTCAATTAGCACTCACTTAACACTAATCGGGCACCTAAGAATTTAAATTTTCTATGGTAATTCGAGCTCAATTAGCGCCTTAATCGAGGAGCTTGGCTAATTGCTCGATTAGCGGCCTGTCTGAACTTACTTTTTTTTTTGTAAAGATTGTTGAGAACTGCGCTGTGAAAGTCTTTAAATGAATAACCACTGTGGCTAAAAATATTCAACTCCTCCAGAGAAACTTTATTTCACTCACAATTTCAAGTTGGTTCTTTCACTTTTATGTAAAATTTTTTTAGCGGCTCCTGTTACTCACTTAAAGCTTTTTAACAAACAAATACTTTATCGAGCTTCTAGAAACCTACTATTGTTTAAACTAGGTAGAGAAAGATCTCTGGTGGTCGGTCGTTACCACTTCTATAGGGGTTGGAAATCATAGCTTAGCAAAATGAAATCATATCAAACATGGCATCAGATTGGGTACACCTTATCTCGACATACGTAGTTATTTAGCGTAAGCCCGAATTCTGAAATTGAAGCGAACATTTGTCAGCTCTTCGCTCCACATCTTAATAAGCGGCAATGCACTACCAATTTGTCTATTTACCTATTCTCTTTCTCCGTACCTCCGCTACAGCCAAGTTTAATGCCCTGAATAAGTATGGCTAAAGGATTGACTTTTTAATATGTTGCCGCAGTGCCGGGGTAGTGGCCACATGGAAATCTGTTGAAAGAGGAAGAAATACGAATTTAATATACTCACTTGTAGCTACGAATAAGATGTAGATAAGCGGCTACACTTTGCGCTGCAAGCGGTTAAGAGTTGCAGAGCAGCTTCAAAGGATATACATATTACACTCTGCTTCGGCTACATACAATTTTCTATTTAAATTGCAATAATAATGTTAAGAGTAGATAGTATTGTTGCAGACTTACATACATACCTACAAACTTATTTAGAAGCATCCTTATCGATGTGACATTGTGCTCGTTGCGGCTGCCTAACTTCGATGTAGATAGCAGTTGAACATGAATTTCTTAAGGATTGAAACAATCAATGTGTACCTGAATTTTGTGTAGAATAGTTAAAATTAAATTTTAATATAATTTCGTTTCGGTTAAATTTAATTAAATATGCTCTAATTCATCTTGATTACTCTCAATTAATTGCCAATGCAAATTGGGTTCATATGCATTATTGCTAATTAATTTGTGGCATTGTTTAATGTTCTGCGGCACCGCACTTCTGATCAGTCGATACATATGTACATACATACATAAATAATTGTAATAGAAGTTATGTATATTAATTAATTTCAAGCGCGTCAAAATTAATTAGTGGAGAATGCGCGCTGTAATCGAAATAACTGACACAAAATTAATAAAGCACAAGGCGAAAAGTTTGAGCAAAGGATAAGGGGGTTAAGATTAGGTTAAGCTTAAAAGCTTTAATATCAAATGCATGGGTATTAATTTTCAGCTTGATGAACGACGCACGTACATAGATATTGAATTGGCCACTGAAGATTATTTTGGCAACGCTTATCGCAAACAAAGACTAATAGACAGCAAGAAGGAATTATACGTGTTTATAATGGCTTCCGCAGGCATTTGGCGTCACAGAGACAGGGGGATTGATAGAAAGCGGGCAGCAGTGTTTACGAAATCCTCCTCTAAATAGCTGCGGCAAATTGTGCGTCTGTGAAGTAAAGTTGAGTCTCTTGGTTCAACACTCCTGTCAAGATCTAGATTTGTCGCTTAGCTGGCCCAAAACTCTTCCTACATGTTTTCGCAAAGGATTCTCTACCCCACCCCGGCCAAAAGAAAGGATCTTGAGATTGTTCTGACTTTCATAAGCCATTGCTATGTATCTGCAATGACATTACTCACTCATACAGGGCAGCTATACCTCCAGATGACAGTATGGAGATTAACCACACGCACCTTTCTAACATGACCCCAAAGATTATTGGTTATTTTAGGAAAGAGACGCCATCCCTTGCTGACAGTACGGAGCAACTAACGCCTATTAAACTCGGTTGGCCTTAAATAAGGCTTTCTATCCTGAGGTAGACCCAAGTACTTTATCTTGTGGAAAGCAGAATTGTAACATCACAGTTTGAAGTAGGATGTAAACTTCTTTATAAGTTCATAGGAGGTTAGAAACGTTCCTCTGATAACAATGTAAGGAAAATCTCAAGTTATGATTTGACACAAAAGAATGCTGAAACACGTGAACTGAAGATTGGGTCATACTAGATCACGGATCTGTTACCGTTTTTTTAGATCAGGTTATTTTCCTCAAGACATTTTCATTTTTATGAGAAAAATATTCAAACTTTAACAAGAAAAATATTAATAAAATAATAAATCTTTTTTTATTTTTTTTATTTACAAAATCAAGCTACTAGCAATGAAAATCGATGGATAAAATAAACAAGTACCCATACGCCACATCTTACATAGCGTATGAGTAACATTTTCCATGTTAAAGTTTGATTTTTTTTTTTTTATTCGCAATGCAAACTTAAAATTAATATATGTTGGGAAAATGACCTGATCCCTTCAGTGTAATCAATAACGAAAATTTCGGCTGAAATATAAACAGTAGTATTATCAATGCCCTACTGCAAACCTATTGTTGGTGGTATGGGTTATCCCATTACTTGATTTAATGTCGTACTATTAAGTATTTAAATGATCGACTGTACATATTTACATTAAGGCGTATCACGAAAAAAGTTTAGCGTGTCAGTTTTATTTGAATACATACTTATACCGAGAAAAAATTTTGGGTGTAATTTTGTTTTTTTTTTTAGGCACACGCTAAAAACAGCAAAATCGCATATTTGCTATAACTTTCTTATTTGATATCCGATTTTTAAAATGTTGTATGTTGCCGAAAAGGTCTCACTCAGGACTATAATTTTAATTTTATTTTCAATTATCAAAGGTATAAATCAAAATGGTTTTTTAAAACCAAAATTGATTAATGGCTGATTATAGTCCTGAGCGAGACATTTTCGCCGACATACAGTATTGGCCAATACAATTCATTTCAAAGTGATATTGTTTGCCACTCATGTTTATTTATTTATTTTTAAGAATTTTCAATTAAAATACAGTTCATTCTCTCACAAAACTCACATAAACTCAAGCTTAAAACTTTTTAAAAGACCGCAAAAAAGTGCAACAAGTTTTCACCCAAATTTCAAACTTTTTTCTCAGAAGCGGTAGAATTTTTTTGAATACACGGTTTTATAGCCCATTCAATTTTAGTCTAATAATGTGCAAGTTTCAAGTGGCTAAAAATTACCGTTGATTTTTTAGAATTTTTTTCGCCGAGGATGTTGCGGGTTTCTGCCATATAAAAATAAATTGTGTTTAGTCCATATATGGAAGCAAATGAGACACAAAAAATTCTAAAAAATCAACGGTAATCTTTAGCGACTTGAAACTTGCACATTATTGGACAAAATTGAATGCGCTATAAAACTGTGTACTCAAAAAAATTCTGGAGCTTCTGAGAAAAAAGTTTGAAATTTAAGGGAAAGTTTGAGGCACTTTTTTGCGGTCTTTTAAAAAGTTTAAAACATTGGTTTATATGGGTTTTGTTGGAGAATGAACTGTATTTTAATTGAAAATTCTTAAAAACAAATAATTAAACATAAGTGGCAAACAATATCGCTTTGAAAGGGGGGTGCTATACTGTAGATATTGAAAATCGGATATCAAATAAGAAAGCTATAGTAAAAAGCGCGATTTAGCGGTTTTATGTGGGTGCCTAAATAAATGTTTACATCCAATTTTTATTTCGACATAAGTGTTTAAATAAAACTGACACACGATACACTTTTTTCTTTGGTATGTCGTGATACGGCTTAATGTACTTATTTAGATTGTATTCGCAAATGCAGAGAATACATGACTATACTTACATACATGTGTAAATGTGCAGGTACGCGCAGTGTAGATATGCATACACTTGTTTGCAGAACTCATTGACGCTGATTGTGTGGTGGATTACAATTGGAGTGGATCCCACTCAATGGCAGTTATGAGAATGCGATTGACTCACTGACCTGACCGCACTAATAACAGCGTACAGGAGCAAACAGTACTGATGAAGTGGCAATAGAGAACAGAATGCGGGCTAATAGCAATTGTAGGTGGAATAATTGAAGGGAATACAAAACAAAGCCAACAATAATAGCAGTGTAGTGTAGAGTTTAAATTAAAATTGATTGATTTTAGCGCAAATCAGACTGGCCGATGCATGCAAAGGGTACGAGTGAGTTCTGCATATTATGCCATGTGCCAATGAGAACACGCGTCAATTACAATCGCGCGCAGTTAAGTCAGTCGTAGTATTTGTTACTGTTTTTTCTTCTGAAGGAACGGAACTCTCATTGCAAAAGATCGATAGATGCCAAAACTAAATACAATAAGTGGGTAGAAAGTTTCAAATTGCANGTAGTATTTGTTACTGTTTTTTCTTCTGAAGGAACGGAACTCTCATTGCAAAAGATCGATAGATGCCAAAACTAAATACAATAAGTGGGTAGAAAGTTTCAAATTGCAGTTCGTGTTACATATTTTTACTTTTTTTTCTACGTACACGACCGCCCCCCTTCTGCTTGCCAGCAATGAAAGATTGCAGTTTTCGTCTTGTTACTTTTCGCGTAACTTTTTCTTGCGGCTAACCCTGGCGAAAGTTTCTTTTCTTTCCTGCCATCAAAACGACTGACGCAAATAAAATGCCGTTAAATAAAACATGGCAATGCAATACGAAAGGACCGCGCCAAAGGCAGTACAGCCAGCAAACGATGTTGAAGAGTTGCAGCGCGGGCGCACAATACGCCTCAGCCGCAGAAGCAATAATGCGCACTTGTAACTAAAGACTACAGCTGTCAGCTGGTGCTGCAAGTCGAATGCTAAGAAGGATTCCGTTGTTTGCTGCCTTGACGCCTAACCGCGCGTCCAAGTCCTGCGATCGAATTTCTTCTGCGTTGCGGTAACGCCGCCGTCGTTGCAGCAGCGTACGTGTATTGCATTCTTAGCTAGGTTGTTAACGAATCATATAAAGTAAAAGAAAAGAAACAAAAAGAAAAAAGAATCTACGAAAAAATTTTACTTCACTTCCGCATTGTCATGCACAGCGGCAGTGGTAAGAATGGTTTTAAGTTGTGGCGTGTGATGCGCTGTAACCAGGCAGTAATATTGTGCTGCAGTAGTGCAGGCTTTCGGTGTTTGCGTACGAGGGACTTTTTTTTTTAATTTTATGACGTGCAGAAGAGGCTTTCTTAAGCAACGATTTCGCCTAAGCACGCATCAGGCTTTGCAATCCGTCTGTTTTGCAAGTGATACATTAGTTTCTAGACCTGGCGCAGCTACATTTTTCCTTCGAAGTCGCTCATGCGACCAACTGTGCTAATCGCCACATCCTTTAGTGAGATAAAGTTTAGATGCATTTTCCAATAGGGCAAATGCTAAGAATCATATGACTCTTAGAGTGACTACACTGGACAATATTTTCATGATAAAATTTGCTGAGGACCAATGAATTTCATTTATTTTAAAGAACAAAAAAGCTAAGTGCGTGTAGTCCCTACGCGCGTAAGAAGTGAAATTTAGTCTTAATCTCAACCTAGATTTTAACCTAAATTTCATTCGCAACCGTAATATTAATATTAACATTAACTTTAAGCATTATCTTTATCTTTACCTTTATCTTTATCTTTATCTTTATCTTTATCTTTATCTTTATCTTTATCTTTATCTTTATCTTTATCTTTATCTTTATCTTTATCTTTATCTTTATCTTTATCTTTATCTTTATC
>NW_016164683.1:22790-30440 GCF_001687245.7 Rhagoletis zephyria | reverse complement strand
TCTAACACTCCAAAATATCACAAAATCATCAATATTCATATTTAATTAAAGTCCAAACGCTCTCGTGAGATTTAGCTCTGTTATATTCTTCTTTTCTGCTTTGTATTTTGCTTTCGCTGTTAAGTATTCCAAATATTTGTCGCTCTTAAAATGCGCTTCGCCAGTTTAGTTGGCTCGAAAAATGTGGCATTCACAGTTCTTGGACCTTCTCTATAAATATACGTTCTCTGGCTGTGCAAAGCTTTGCACGCGCAGTCGCCCGCGACACATATGTGCTGATTTGGGCATCCCTAACCCAATCAAAGAAGCAAGAAAAAAGTATATTTCTGAGCGTTTTTGACATCTGCCTAAGAATGAAAACAAACAAAGAAAACAAAAGGCGCGGTGATTGAGTGTGATTAAATTGGTATTTGTTATAAAATATACAGAGTGAAACTTGATGACAATTAGCAAAAAAGTTCATAAAATATGGTTTTCATGATTGAAAGTGTTTTACAATTGCATATCATTACCACGGGTCGATTTTTCAATGCCAACGTTCTGGCCACAAACGTGCACCCACTTTCACGCAAATTTACGCCTTATGGCAAACCACACATACGTACAAACTTGTTCCAATCACACAGCACTTCATTTTATATCATAAATATGTAGTAAACCAAAATTTATAATTAAAATCGCTGCAGAAAACACAATCAATCGCTAAAAAATCACTACGAAGAGGTAGAAAACGGTGTAAACAAAACCGAAAAACGTCAAAAACGCTACGAAAACTTTTTTCTGAAAATCGATTACAAATACAACGATGGCTGATTAGGTGATCTGTAGGTGTTGGTTCATGATACTAGAACTGGAAAACTATCGATGGTACTGGTTTTTTACTATCGAAAACATCGATAGTTATCGATAGTTTTCACTAATACATACATTATTCAGTAACACACCTATGCTGTAATCCGTTTCGATTTTGCAACCAATCGTAAAATTGGTATACTGAAATCCGCGTTGTCGTATCGTAATATTGAAATTCGTAGGCTATCTTCGAAATTCGTGAAGTTGGTATGCCTGAATCCGACGTAGCTGTCACTTTTACGTATTTGTCGGAAATTTGGTTCGAATTCGAATTTTTGCTCGTGGCGGAGCGAAGCAAATTGTTTTAAAATATCAATAAAATAAAGGGGAAATGTTTAGCTATTTGTACAACGATTTAGGGGTGGTACCGCCCCAGTGATGTAACCTTGGGAAAGGATGAGGTAACTAGAATTCCCTTTCTGTGTGGTAAACCTGGGACTGTCTATTTTGGTTACTGGGTGTTTTATAAAAATATCTTGTATATAAAAATGTATACACAAATTTATAACAAAAATTTGCAACAAATACCATATTTCCAATCGACATTATTGTTAAATTAGTGCACAGATTTAGTAAATTAAATTTTTGTAATAAAGCGTGATGGCGCATTTACATGGTATGAATCTGTTCATAAGCCGTATGAATTTTCCTATAAAAGAAGCACCGACTCTATGAAGAAATGAATGAAAGCGATATATTTAACAATTTTGACTTGTATACTAGACAATATTTTTTTGTAAACAACAAATAAAAAAATTTTATTTTGTGCTAGCTTCGAAACTAGAATCTTATTTTTTTTAAATGTGCTTTAAAAAGGACCTACTGCCAATAAGGCCTTGTGGATTGCTATTTTTCCATATTTGTAATGCTTCCATTTAAACATCTTTGTGGAAAAACAGTTTTTTGTTCAGAATTGCTTGTTTACGAAACGTTTGGCATAAGTTGAAATCGTAGGGATGCCGTTTTCTTCCGTTTCTCAGTGGATTTTATACTTGAAAAGGCACCAAAATATGTATGCAATACTTCTACATATCGTCGTTTAAAGTACAAATCCGCGCATCAAGAAAATGCAAAACCTCGTGTGTGAGGTTGCCTAAATTTTATAGGAGAGAATGAAACTTGTCCTAATTAAAAACGGATCTCTCTTTTAAACTTAATAATCTTCTCTCCTTATATCTAAGTATCGATATTTTATTATAAATGGCTAAAGGCTTGATGTCAGCNGTAATATAAAAAAGAATGAGAGGTACTATAAGAAAATGTACCCAAATTTCTGGAGCAAATGAAAAAATGCTCATTGAAAATAGTTCACATATATAAATTAAAAAATATAACTTAATAGGTTACAGCGCTAAACAAAAGGAAAAGTTAGAAAAAATAGCAATGCGGTTTGAAGGAAACATGAAGCCATAAAATGCTTGTTTGTTTCGTTAATACTCTGAACTTTGTAAGGTGCCATATCTATTGTTTGCAGTAGTTTGCAAATATTCACTAACNTTGCCTATAAGTAATGCAGAAGTAGAGCGAATATTTAGTTCAATGAATATAATAAAAACTAAGCAAAGAAATCCAATGTGCGTTAAAACGTTAAACGCTATTTTATATATAAGATACGGTTTAAAACGTGAAGAAAAATGCTGCCATAATTTTACTGTAGATGACGATCTCTTAAAATTAATGAATTCAGGTGATATATACAATAGTGATTCATTTGATGATGAGGAATATACACTCGATATAAATTAATGGTGTTAACTAGTCTTTCGTTTCTTGCGATTTATTTAAATAAAGCATGTGAAATTTCACTAAAACATTTTAGCCGTTTTTAGCCGCTTTTTTTTGCCAATCTAGCCGGTCGGCCCAAAAAGTTCTGGCAACACTGACAGCAAGCCTTCCCCTATTATTTTCAAACTAAATTCAGCATATGACCGCTCACTTTTGTTTAAGGTCGGTGTTATGCAGACAAACTTTTGTTTGCCAAATTAAATGGCGGCTGCTTAGTTTGCTCGGAGGTGGTTATGCTGAGTTTGGCACAGGGTTGCACGTTCATTATGGTTTACATGGCTATTGCCAACACGAAATGAGAATTTCAGATGTACATAACGCGCACAATTAATATATATTTATGATATCGTATAGGCAATTAACTGTGCCCTAATCTTTGAAGCCCCTACAGCATAAATTCAGTTCTCTGGCTTTCGGTATCACGGCAATTTTATGTGTATAGCAACAATTGTCTAAAATTTTTGTATATGACAACACCGAATTTGCTGCAGTTTGACCAAACAAAATTAGTTTGCTGTGAGAGTCGCCAAACTCGTTCTCTCCGAGTTTGCTGCAACAACAATTGCACGCAGTTTGCCAAACAAAATTTCTGCATAACACCGACCTAAGGCGATTGCTGATTTCTTTAAACCCAGCCGTAAATCGCTAACTCTCCACGATATAGGGATCAATGCTGAGGGAAGGTTTTTCGTCCACGAATGTTTAACTAAGAAGAGTCGTGAATTAATACAATATGCAACTAAGCTAAAGAGGCAAAAACGTCTGACGAGTGCATTTACGATTCGTGGGAATATTTATGTGAGAAAACATCCCGGCGGTGAAGCAGTTAAAGTACTGGATTTTATAAGCGTCGATCGCGTCGCAGCTGCTATTTAAACAATAAGCATGAGAATCAAAATTAGAATGTTAAGCAAACTCGTTTCGCTGTTAGATGTAAATAATTTTAAGATACTCTCTGTCTGTCTCTTGCCTGCCTTCGTTCTTTGTCTATTTATTCCCTTTCCTTCCTACACTCTCTTTGTAAATAGCCGTTTGCAAGCATCTCATGTATGTTAGGTCGGTGTTATGCAGACAAACTTTTGTTTGCCAAATTAAATAGCGGCTGCTTAGTTTGCTCGGAGGTGGTTATGTCGAGTTGGCACAGGATTGCACGTTCATTATGGTTTTCATGGCTATTGCCAACACGAAATGAGAATTTCAGATGTACATAAAGTGCATAATTAATATATTTTTTATGATATCGTATAGGCAATTAACTGTGCCCTAATCTTTGAAGCTCCTAAAGCATAAATTCAGTTCTCTATGCCTTTCGGTATCACGGCAATTTTTATGTATAGCAACAATTGTCTAAAATTTTTGTATATGACAACACCGAATTTGCTGCAGTTTGACCAAACAAAATTAGTTTGCTGTGAGAGTCGCCAAACTCGCTCTCTCCGAGTTTGCTGCAACAACAATTGCACGCAGTTTGCCAAACAAAATTTCTGCATAACACCGACCTTACTGGTATGAACAGTGACGTTAGTGTGCGCACTAACAAGGATAATTAAAAAAAAATAAATTAACGTGCGAATACCATGATGGGCTCAACATTTGTCACTTTAATGCCAGAAGTCTAACAGTAGATAAACTTGAATATCTAAACTATATTTTTCACAATCTGAAGATTGATGTGATTTGTGTAACCGAGACTTGGTTCAAACCAGACATTGAAAATTCGGTCTATGCTCTGTGCGATTTTGCAATGGTAAGAAATGACAGATCGACTGGTTGCCGAGGTGGCGGAATAGCCATTTATTATAAAGCTAGTTTCAATTGCAGACTTTTGTATAAGTCCTCCCGCTCTGATACTGTTGAAAGTATATTTGTTGAATTCAGCGATAACGTACAAAAGTTCCTTGTTGTGTGTGTTTACAATCCCCAAAAATGTAATGATTTAACTTTTCTATTTACTAAAATAAATGAAATGTCCTTGAGCTATGTGAATGTCCTCATATGTGGTGATTTTAATGTAGATATTTTAATAAACAACACCATATCAAAGAATTGGTTAAATAACTTTAACGATAGTGGTATTACTAATGTGACCAACCGTACTTCTTTAGGAAGTACATTACTTTTTTTTCGCTCTTGTACTTCGTACTTCGAAGCACAGTCAAATGTACTTCTTTCCGATATTTTGTACTTCTCCGATCTTCTGGATGATCGTCACATGGCCTGGGCGATAAATTCGTTCAAACCACTAACAATTCCGCGTTTAAATCTACTTAACAAGGCTTATCTACCGCTCTCCCCTACTCTAGATTGCGGTTGTAAACCACCTTCTAGCGGAACTGGGAAAAGTGGGCTGTCGGGTGATCGCCTATGTAGACGATGGGGAACTTTAGGTTAAGGGACGATTTACCCCTTTTTTGATCTGACAGGCCATTGTGCAGTTGGTATTCATGCGGTGAGACTAAGAATTTCGACTGATCATTTTGTGTCAGCTGTCAAGAGGAAGATGAAGTAAATCTCCACACTTTTTTTTAGACTGTCCAACCTTCGCGAGACTAAGATGCAAGCATTTTTGCTAGCAATTCTGAACAAACACTGAGCTCTCAGGGATCGAAATTAGCCGGATTCGAAATTTCATAATCAACTCGCGGCGTTAACTTAATCCAACCTAGCATGTACTTCTTTGAGCTATTACGGTCGCTAATAAATATGCAACTCGCTTTGCACCGCACTGTAAGCCAAGTATGCTGGATCTCATTGGTGTCAGCATTATTAATAATGTAAAACATATTGATCAATTCCCCCTGTCTGGAGTATCTGACCATGAGTTATTGTTCTTATGCTATAATATACAGTTTTGCAAAATAAAGGCAACAACCAACGTTACATATAGAGATTTTAAAAATATTAATACCACTGCCTTATGTAATGAAAGTTCCTCACTGGACTGGAACTCTTGTTGGCTCCTTTCAAGTGTTGACGATAAATTAGGCCACCTTACAATGCTGGTAAAATATTTGTTTGACAAATATGTTATTCTCCGTACTCTTAACATATTGGACAATAGAAAGCCCTGGTTCACTAATAACATTATAACCCTCATTAACGATCGAAACAGGGCATATAAGTACTGGAAGCGTAATCCCACAGTTGATCGCTGGAATGTCTATAAGAACTTAAAGAATAAAATAACAAAGAACTTGCGTCAAACGAAAAAAATTACCTTAAAAATAAGTTTAATAATAACGTTTCCTCTAAGGTGTTATGGAAAAACTTGAACTCATTGGGAGTATGTGCTGAGGAAAAGAAAACTTGCACCATTGATGCAAATGAGATGAATTCATATTACATAGGAGCAAATAGATAATCAAACGCGTCCTCTTTTACAGTTAACCAGGGTCTAGTTTGTAATCCTGTCCATGAATTTACGTTTAACACAACTACTGAAGATGAAGTTGTCACATGCATGTTTGGTGTGAATTCGGATGCCAATGGTGTAGATGGACTTAGCTTACGTTTTCTTAAACTGATCCTCCCTTTTGCTCTTCCCTCACTTACACATATCATCAATTTTGCCCTAACCACTTCGACTTTTCCAAACCAATGGAAAATTGCAAATGTCATTCCGATCCCAAAAAGCAACATTAGCGAATCTCCCGTTAACTATAGGCCTATCAGTGTTTTACCAGCATTATCAAAAGTGTCTGAAAAAATTATTTCCAATCAAATAATATTACACTTAAATAAATACAAGCTCTTGAGTGAGTTTCAATCTGGATTTAGATCTGGTCACAGTTGTTCCACAGCCGTGATAAAGGTAATGGACGACATTCACCCCGCTTTCGATAGCAAATTTTTAACAATTTTGGTACTCTTAGACTTCTCTAAAGCTTTCGATTCCGTCAATCACAATATTCTACTCTTAAAATTGCAACATTACTTCGGGTTTACTAAAACATCGGTTAAATTAATAGAAAGCTACCTTTCAAATAGACTCCAGCAAGTTCAATGTGGGAACGTGTTTTCTAGTCGCATGATAATCCCGTCAGGAGTTCCTCAAGGATCTATAGTGGGCCCTATACTCTTTACCGCTTTCATTAATGACATACTTCACTGCTGTCAAAATGCGTCTATACACCTTTACGCTGATGATAATCAGATTTATTATTCACGCCCGATTAGGCTTGGCGAAGACTTAGTTTTCAGACTTAATGATGATCTAAAGAGAATATCAATTTGGGCGAAAACAAATTCCCTTTATTTAAACGCAGCCAAAACACAGGTACTTCCAATATCGCACGATGCTTTCGACCTTACTAACTTATCGCCTATCATTCTGGAAGACTCGGAAATCCAATTTCGACCATTATTAACCAACCTAGGATTTAAAATGAACACTAACCTTACTTGCACGGATCACATAAGTTATAGCGTATCACAAATATATTAGACGTTAAGAAGTCTGTGGCATACTTGCTACTGCCTACGAACTAATACAAAACTTAAATTAGTGAAATCTCTCATCGTTCCTCAAATAACCTACTTTGTATAGGTATATTGCAAGCTAAGTTACGAATCTAAAAATAAACTAAATTTGGCTTTAAATAATACTGCTAGACTCGTATATTGTAAAAGAAAGTTTGACCACATTTCGCCGTACACTAAAAACATTCTCGGTTTCAGCTTTGAAAATTACTTAAAGGTCCGAAATATTTTACTCCATCTTCTTCTCCATCTTTAGTAATTCATTTTACCTATTCTTACCCTTTACTAAAGATTATGATATATTACTGTTAGGTTAAGTCTAAAATAAGTTCAAGATCTATAATTTAAATGTTAAATTTGTGCAATGAAAAGACTATATGTCTTACGGTACATCTGTCATGAATAAAATAATAATAAAGTCGTACAGAATACCCCTAAAATAATGTACTTGAAGGTTTTAACTTACTTTTGGATTTCGATCAGCAACAACTGTGATGGTAAAGGCCACTGTAACTAGTATTGCAAATAAATACG